>NC_057724.1:18965864-19007045 GCF_004010195.1 Chiloscyllium plagiosum
CGAGAATCCAGAGAAAGTATATTCCTGTCAGGGTGAAAGGGAAGGCTGGTAGGTATAGGGAATGCTGGATGACTAAAGAAATTGAGGGTTTGGTTAAGAAAAAGAAGGAAGCATATGTCAGGTATAGACAGGATAGATCGAGTGAATCCTTAGAAGAGTATAAAGAGTCAGTGTCCATGTTTTTTCTCGGTGCAAACCCCTTCTCTAGACAGGTACCTCTCAGACAGCTCTGACTAGCTGTTTACATCTGTTAGTCTTTTGGCAGTTCTCCCTCAACTGTTCAAGTTTTCCCGGTCTTTTACCCTCAAAGCATCAGATTGCGTCATTGGCTTTTAATATTGTCAACATACTCAACTCAAACTTGATTAGAGTTTGGTTTTATTTGAGATATAATTTAAACTGATTGGCCGCATTCAAATTTGCTTTTGTCTACCCTAGCTGCTGGACCAAAAGATTACATTAAACCTTGTTCAGAACACTTGGTGCTGTCAGGTAGTTCTGCTAGCTTTTAACTCTCTTAAAGTTCACCTTAACTTCTTCCCATATAACTGTATTTCTGTATATAACATTAAATAAATATGTATCTCATCTATATTTTATCAGTTAAATCCACGATAACACATCTGCAATTACTTTCTTACGACCCATAACATGTATGATTTTTAAATTAAAAGTCTGTAACATAAGACTCCAATGAAATAGTCTCATATTCTTGTCTCTAAAGTGTTCTAAGAATGTAAGTGGATTGTGGTCAGTGTACACAACTGTCTCCGACATATTGTTCGTGACATACACATTAAAATGTTGTAAGGCCAGTACCAAACTCAATAGTTCCTTTTCCATTTTGGAGTTTTTCCTCTGGTGAATGTTGACCTTCTTTGAAAAGTAACCAACTCGCAGTTCAATCCCATCCTCATCTTCCTGTAGAAGTACAGGTCCAACTCCTATGTCACTAGCATCAATGGCAAATTTAAAATGTTTTGAAAAGTTTGATGTAGCCAAAACTAGTTTGGTGGTTAATATTGATTTCAAATGATCGAATGACTCCTTGCATTGTTCTGTCCACTGAAACTTTGTGTTCTTCTTCAGCAAATCAGTTAACGTGCAACTACCCTGCTGAAGTTTGGAACAAACTTCCAATAAAATCCGCTGAGTCCTAATAATCAAAGCACCTCTTTCTTTGAGGTTGGTCATGGAAGTTCCTCGATGACCTTCTTCTTTGCATTCCATGGGGTCAAACTTCCATGATCGATGTTATGTTCCAAGAATGTCACCTCAGCTTTCGCGAATTCAGTTTTATTTAAGTTTATCACCAGTTTTGCTTCTCATAGTCGTTCAAAGAGCTCTGCCAACTATACCATGTTATCCTTCCAGGACTCTCTAAAGATCATTACATCGTCGAAATAGACTGCACAGTTTGTTAACCCAGCCACAACTCTGTTCATGAGTCTTTGGAATGTGGCGGGTGTGTTCTTAATTCCAAAGGGCATTACTTTAAACTGATAGAGGTAAAAACAATGACAGCAGATGCTGAAAAGCTTTTTATCCTGATGAAGGGCTTTTGCCCGAAACGTCGATTTTACTGCTCCTCGGATGCTGCCTGAACTGCTGTGCTCTTCCAGCACCACTAATCCAGAATTTAAACTGATAGAGCCCATTTGGGGTGACAAACGCAGACATTTCTTTCGCTAACTCTGATAAAGGTACCTGCCAGCAACCACGCATTAAGTCCAACTTGGTGATGTAACTGGCTTGTCCGACTTTCTTGATACTGTCCTCCAATCTAGGAATTGGATAGGAGTCCGATCTTGTAATGGTGTTGACCTTCCAATAGTCCTATCAGAATCGATGAGTCCGGTTTGGGAACTAAGACGATTGGCAAACTCTTCTCGCTCTGGCTTGGTTCGATGATGTCCTCATCGAGCATGGCTTCCACCTCCATTTGGACCTGTCTGACTTTGAGAGGATAAAGCCAATAGTGGTGTTGTATTCCCTTTGTCAACTTCATGTATAATAGCATTATTCCTCCGCATCTGATTCTTATGTATGTCCTTATACTGCAGTAACAAATCTTTCAACTGTGTTCTATGCTCCTGAGACAGATAGCTTACTAACCTATCTCACTCCTCAAGGACTTCTTCATTTTGTAATCTATTTTGAGGCACATCAAAATCCACATCATCTGGATTTGATTCTTCAGGGCAGTAACTAACACCTGTTTCTCCAGTTCTTTCTCTCCAGTATAATATGGTTCCAACATGTTCATATGACATACACAATACCTTTGTTTTCCATCTGGTATTTTTACTAGATAGTTCACCTGACTCAATTTTTTCTCAATTTGATAGGGACCATGAAATCTGGCTTTGAAGGGATCTCCTATCATTGGTGACAGTACTAACACATTATCCCAGCAGGAAAACGCCTGAGTCTCAGATCTTTTATCTGCCAACTGCTTCATTCTACACAGTGCCCTCTTTAGGTGCTGTTGAGCTAACTCATCTACTCGATTTAGTCTCTCCCTCACCTCCAATACATAACCTAAGTGTGAGATCTCTGACTTTAGTCCTGTCAACTTTTCTTTAATTAATTTCAAAGGGCCTCTCACTTCATGCCCGATTATTAACTCGAAGGGAGGTAACTGAGTAGATTTATTTGGGGCATCTCTAATGGCAAACTGAACAAATGGGATACCTTTATCCCAATCATTCGGATAATCCTGATAGTATGATCTCAACATGGTCTTCAGGGTCTGATGGCACCTTTCTAAAGCTCCCTGGGATTCAGGAAGATACGCACTAGATTTAAAGTGCTGTATACCTAAACTATCCATAATTTCCTTAAACAACCTAGCAGTAAAATTTGACCCTCAGTCTGACTGAATCTCGCTGTGTAGCCCATACTGGGTGAAGAAGGCTACTAACTCCTCTACTACCTTTTTCACCTTGATACTCCATAATGGAATTGTCTCTGGAAATCTGGTAGTCACATCCATTGTGATTAAGAAGTACTGGTGCCCACTTTTAGTTCTCAGGGAAGGCACCTACACAATCAATTATAACCAGTGTGAAAGGTTCTTCAAATGTGGGAATTGGCAACAAAGGCGCTGGTTTCATTACCGCCTGTGGCTTACCTACCATTTGACAGGTATGACACATATGGCAAAAGTTAACCACATTCTTGTGCATTCCAGGCCAATAAAAATGTTTTTGTATCTTAGCCCGAGTCTTTCGTAACCCTAGGTGACCTCCTACAGGTAGTTCATGTGCTACCCATAACACCTCCTGAACGAATGCTACCAGCAACACAATCTGGTGCACTTCATTCCATTTCTCCTCTGCATTAACCTGTCGTGGTCTCCATTTCTGTCTTAGGATTCTATCTTTCAGATAATAATCCTCCAGAAATTTCGCTGCCTCCTTTTCGAAGTATGTATCCACATATATATCTTGTATCATCTTGTCTTGCTGTTGCAAGTCCCTTAGCCTTTCAGGACTAAACAGTTCTGTCTGATCCTCTGCCTGTTCAGGTTTTTCCTGCACCATTGCGTCAAACAGGGTATCTGCTAACTAAACCTCAACTTCTTCATCTCTACTTTACTTTTTGCTTTGTGCTGTGACTTATGATAATGAGATCTGGTTACCACACATTCTGGGAAAATACCAGTATATTTGTGTTTTAACTCCTCAGTTACTTGGTCTTCCTTGGGCTTCTCCACAACAAGAGGTGTCACTCCCACCCTAGATCCTGCCAAATCATTTACAAGAACGAACTGAAATCCTGGAACTGACACTGTCAATCATTCCCACTGTAATGTCCCCAGTCTTGAGTTGGCACTCCAACCTGATCTTACATAAGGGAATGCTAAATTTCTGTCCATCAATCCCACAAATTACCACACTCTCAGGTAACAGATCAGGAAGAGTGCATAATTGCTCACCCCTTTCTATCAGCAACTGCTTATATCCTGTATCTCTCAAAATTATAACTTCTTGTCCTTCGCCCCCTGTTCTTTCTGAGTAAACTTTACCTACAGAGGCAAATTATTTGTAGACATCAGGTACTAACTCCATACTCAGCCCCTGCCTCAGCAGTGCACTCTCCTGCAGCTCCTTGGCTCTTCTTAGGGTCTGCTTTAATACTTTCACTAATGCCGCAGACGTTGCTTCTTTTACCACATCTTTTCCCACAGTGCCTTTCTTTAACGACCAGCACTGTGACTTTACATATCCCACTTTACCACAGTGGAAACACCTGAGACCTTTCACCTCCTTTCCAACCTCTTGGGCTTCTTTTTTATCCTGTGGTAAATTCTGACCAGGGCTCTTTACTCTTCATTTCGTAGTGTAGGATCTCCCTTTCTCCCCATTTCGTTCCCTCACAGGACGAAATTTTGACCAGAAGCTTGTTTTATTCAGCAACATGTATTCATCTGCTAATTCTGCTGCCCTTCTCACTTCCTGAACTTTCTGTTCTTCGACATGAATTTTTACCATCTCTGGAAGTGAGTTTTTAAACTCCACCAGCAGAACAATGTTTCGTAGAGCTTCAAAGATCTTATCTATTTTTTAAAGCATGCATCCATCAATCAAAATGACTATGTTTAATTCTTCCAAACTCAACATAAGTCTGACCTGGTTCCTTCTTTGTTTTTTTGAACTGCTGTCTATGTGCTTCTGATACTAATTCATAAGCACTTAAAATAGTCTGTTCAATCTCTTCATAATCTCTTGACCCCTCATCTGACAGCGCGGTAAATACTTCATTAGCTCTGCCAGTTTAGTCTGAACTAGCATTACCCATAAATCTTGGACCATTCCATCTGCCTCACCAATTTTTCAAATGAAGTAAATGGAGTTTGCACATTTTCCCTGTGTCTGCGTGGGTTTCCTCCGGGTGCTCCGGTTTCCTCCCACAGTCCAAAAATGTGCAGGTTAGGTGAATTGGCCATGCTAAATTGCCCGTAGTGTTAGGTGAAGGGGTTAATGTAGGGGAATGGGTCTGGGTGGGCTGCGCTTCGGTGGGTCGGTGTGGACTTGTTAGTCCAAAGTGTCTGTTTCCACACTGTAAGTAATCTAAAAATCTAATTCTAAATAAGGCTTCAAACCTTTCTCATCAAAACGTGGCAGAGTTTTGACATATTTGTATGTATCACTGCCTTTTCTTTTAATCTCCATCCTGTTATCTTGACTTTGCTAAATCACAACTTCTCAAGTTCAAATTCTCTCTCTTCTTGTCTCTCTCTTTCTCCCCTCTCTCTCTCCCCCTCCCCATTTCTTCTCTCTCTCTTTCTCTCTCCCTTTCTTCTCTCTCTTTTTCTTCTCTTTTCCTCTCTCTCTCTCTCTTTTTCCTCTCTCTCTTTGTTTATCTTCTAACTCCATTTTCCTCAATTGTAATTTAGGTTTTTCTACCTCGACTGCACTTGTCAGTTTTTCTGATACACCTAAGTGTTTGAGTAATTCCCTTACAATTTACTTTTGTCCTTAGTTAAACCCAAATCTAACTTATTTGTTAATTCTAAAAGTATGGCCTTTTTCTTTCCTTCTAAACTTTCTTGGCAAATTTGAGAATCATCTTCAAATCCCAGAACCCTTCGCAATTTTAAGAGCCATTTCTCTCACTGTTAATTTGATCAACCACAAGTCACCGAAATTTAACACATTGTTTTATTTAAAGGTCTCGGACACTAACCTGCAAGTGTTTAAATCTACTGGGCTTTTTAATACCTCCAAATCTATTCAAATCTGTCTAAACCAGTTCAAATTTCAACAGCAAACTCCCAAACCATTCAAATCCCAGCAATGATCCCCCAAATCTGTTACAACACTGTAAACCCCTCCTGTCAATTTTAAACCAGCAACACAGAAAAGATTTATCCTGTGTGGTAATATGTGAAAATTCAGAAGTCCAAGAACCAGTTAAAGTAATAACTTTATTTCTGAAAGCATAACAGTGAATAATTAACCAACAACTATTTACAACCCCTTCCTCGAACCTATTTTTTACCTTTCCCTTCCATAATACTAGTCCGACAAAACCCCCGATTAAGATTTACTGAAAAATTCAAATTTTAAAACCAGCCAGCTGTCAAATCTTTCTCTTTGCAGATTTGCTCTACAGATCAATGTTGATGTTTTTCTTGGTGGAAACCCCTTGTCTGGACAGACACCTCTCAGGCAGCAATGACTAGCTGTCTACATCTGTTGGTCTTTTGGCAGATCTCCCTCAACTGTTCAATTTTTCCCGGTCTTATACCCCCAAAGCATCTGATTGTGTCATTGGCTTTTAATATTGTCAATATACACAATTCAAACTTGGAGTTTGTTTTTTTTGGGGGGGTATAATTTAAACAGATTGGCTGCATTCAAATTTGTTTTGTCTCCAGGCAACTAGCTACCCTAGCTGCTGGACCAAAAGGTTATCATTATACCAGAATACTTGGTGCTATCAGGTGGTTCTGCTAGCTTTTAATTCTCTTAAAAGATACATTACCCCTTATACCTTCAAAACATATGGAATATATGTATACATATAAATGGAATATTTATATTTCTGTACTAATGGAGGCATGTGAAGTAATTCTTTTTTTAAAAAAAGAGGATCAAAATGAAACAATATTGCTTTTGTAATTTTTAAAGATAATTTACAATCATAGGCACATTAAGTAAATCCAAGTCACATTAATTGCTTAATAGGACATTTGGTACTTTAGGAGTAGTGTTATAGAAAAGGTGTAATGCATAAATGCAAAGCACGTGCAAATTATAAATTTTCTATTAGCCAAGGAACCTTTTGTACTTTACTGTCATTAATACTTATTTTTATTTTTAGTTATGTCACCGTCTAAATCCTCCTGTATGAATTATGATCTATGAGCAATTTAACAATGTAATGGACTGTGTACACACAAGTCTGATTCCAATAACCCTCATAAGTAATAATCCCAAACATTAAATGGAGAAATATGTGGGGAAACTTACTTTTGCTGTGCAATTTACATTTTAGACATTTTGTGAAAACCCATTTTGAAATGAGAGTGCCTGCTTTAAAGCCATGTATAAAGATTAATTTACGTGTAGCTTCCAAGGAACGTAGGGACAAGATGAGGCAATGAGATTGAGCAATGTTAATTTTGAAATCATCTGCTGACCTAAAGAAATGCATTGGCCTTCCAATATGTTATTAATTACTTCAGTTAAAAAAAAACAAGAGCTGATATCTTGAATTTCAATGTTACTTGACAATTATGACCTTGATTCTTGAGTTCAGTAAATGAGGTGACAGCACTTGATGCTGTCATTTAGGAAAGATGTTCTTGGGATCTTTAAATCTCTATGGCATGGGTTTCACCTTTCACAACATTATCTTACCCTAATGCCAGCTTTTGGCAAACGCCAGCATCCAGTAATACTGATGCCATTAAACATCCAAATACATCAAAGAATGCTTACTGGTAACCAATGATAAAGTAAGAAGCAATGATTTATCTTCACTCGTTGATCATATACAGACAGTGAAGTAACAAGTAACATGGCTATGGAAAGAGGAGTGGTAGAATTAGGTGAGATATTCTTTGAGTCCCATCAAAAGCGCCAGAGACCCGGGTTCAATTCCCGCCTCAGGCGACTGACTGTGTGGAGTTTGCACGTTCTCCCCGTGTCTGCGTGGGTTTCCTCCGGGTGCTCCGGTTTCCTCCCACAGTCCAAAGATGTGCAGGTTAGGTGAATTGGCCATGCTAAATTGCCCGTAGTGTTAGGTAAGGGGTAAATGTAGGGGTATGGGTGGGTTGTGCTTCGGTGGGGCGGTGTGGACTTGATGGGCCGAAGGGCCTGTTTCCACACTGTAAGTAATCTGATCTAATCTAATCTAATCTAATCTAAAATGTCGAGATAATCTCATTGCATCCTATATGCTTTTCTCAAGCCGCATAGCAAGATTCTTGCGAAGTAGTGGTAAGTTCCCAACTGATATGCTTTGTTACTCATTAAATGCCTTGTTAACAGCCCAACTTAGCAAGAATTGTAACCTTACCAAACTTATAAGTCAGCCATCAGGCAAACTCAACATGGAGACCACAGTGAGTTTTTGGCAGGCTCAACTTCCCACTTGCTCCAAAAGATCTCCTTCTTTCCCAAAGAGAAGGTGGAGTCTAGGACGCAAGCCACCAGCACCAGCCACAGGTAACCATCCACCATGAACATTGACATGGAAGGGCAGACAGGGTGCACTGACAACCAGCAGTGTATGGCTGCATGAAGTATAGGTACTGTGCAAGGACAGTACCACAGCCCACAACATGAACCAGGCTGGCTAACAGGGCTGCTCCATTATTGTCTCAGACCACACTCACATGGCCTGCTTTGTCCTGTCAGTTGGCACCGATCCCAGGCTTCAGAAAGAGGCAGCCATCCAGTTATGGTGGATTTGACAGTGGTGGGTGGGGTCATCGTCCCTTCATGCTCCCGGGAGTGGATCACTGTCAGTCCTTTGTCTCCACAGCAATCAGTCTGGGGGTTCAGCTCATCTCTCAATGCCAGCAACCAATGTATCCACAGAGACAGACAGATTGTCATAGGGCAGAGTGTACTGCTGCAGGACCTGAATGATGCCAGGCAGTGTGTCGCAAGACAGACTGCAGCACTCCAGCCTCACTGCTATGAGGGCCAGTACCTCCTGATGACCCACATGCTGCTTCTGCTCTTCACAGTGAAGTCTCTCAAGGCCAACACAGTAAAGTCACCTGCTGCCAAGATCTGAGCAAGGCTTGGTCCCTGACAGTCCTCTGATGGTCAGTAACTTGGGATGTTTCTCTCTCACCCATGTGCGGAGCTGTTGGTGTGTATAACTTACAAGGAGGCAATTCCACACTGTGTGCGCTAACGGACCCCACCAATGTCATTATCTGTGCTCCTCAGTGGGATATGGTGTTTTCCTTGGGAGGGTGAGAGCACCAGTAAGACACAAGAGGCTGAAGGCAGTATAGCTACTGGTTAGTGATGATGTTCAATGCATTGTAATGACTTTCATGTTAATGGGAGCATTGTAGTGGGATGACAAGTGCTAGTTACTTAGGTATTAGCATGTGAATGGCTCTGTAACCATGCACAAGCAGTCCCTGTTTTCTCCTGTGAGGGCCAGTATCCTTTCCTTGGAAGGGGAGCTAACGCAGATCAGAAACATCAGCAACACTGATGTCTGGCATACATCCACCTGTCATTCAATCCTATCATGGGCTGCCTTCTTCTGTGCTGATATAAATGGGGAGAATGTGTAAGGCAATAAAAAGGTGTTATGGTGGTGAAGGCTGAGGCACGTGAGGGAAAGGTATTGAGGTGCTCCAAGAGAGTGAGGAGGCTGTGCAGAGGTCAGCCTGTGGAGGGCTAATAATGTGGAAGGATGGGAGAATAATGAGAATGAGTGAGGGAAGGTGTTTCATGCAACAGAGGGAATATCAGAGCATAAGTATTGATGGGATGTGGGTGCGGTGGCACAGATAAGTGTAAGGTGGCAGTAAACAGAGTATTACACTCTTGTAGAGCAGAGAAGATTATTCACCTTCTTCTTGCACCGCAGACCACTCCTCTTCACCCTGGAGATGGCAGCAACTTCAGTGGTGATCTCTGATCAGGCTGGCATAGCAAGGCCTTCTCTGCCAGTCCACCAGTATGAAGACTCCTCTTCTCTCTACCACCCATTCCACAAGGGCCACAAGGTTCCTCTCTGAGCAATAGGATGCCAGCTTTACCTTCTCCATCATCTCTACTGGCTCCTTTCACATCTGAGCAGCCCTGATTCCCGATGACAGCAATCTTGCACTTGCACAGTGGGCACACTTTAGAAGATGGCGCACCTGCAATGGATGCTGGTCTTGGAGAAGATCTCTGTTAAGCAGTGAGTTGCTGCGGGAGCAGAGCATGGTCAAATGAGGCAGAAACAAGTCATGATTCTCGGTATGAGGGCTGAAACACAAGTTAATGCAACAAGTTTGGTAAAATGCAGCAAGTAAACACACGCAGCCTCATAACAAGAATTAAGTATCAAACTCAATGCTACTCACCCTTGCCAAATATCCACAGGATTCAGGCCTGTGGATTTTCTTTGTCAGAATTTGAAGTTGGAGAACTTTCATTTTGCACAAATATAGAAGTAGACCATAGACCAGAGAGGCGGTTCACAAATAATTATAACTTAGTACATTGGTAAAATATGTAGCAGTGTGCTCACATCTCATTCAATGAGTAATAATTTTTGTGAGGGTTTGCAATCAGTTTCCGTGAGTAATTATGTTCATTGTTGAAAGTTACACCATCATTACAATTGTAAAATTAATCTCTAGCGCAATGAATAAACATGTCTCACATCTTTTAGCAATAAATTCTGCAAAGAAATTGCAACTCCAAAGGATTCCTGTTTGTTTTACAGGGATTGATGTGCATGTTAGCTATTTTCAGGACATTCTCATGCTGCAATGCCTGCTGATATAGTAGTACGGAAGAATGACTTTCAAAAGCCTCTTATAAATCAATTCAATATTTACTCATTGCTAAATTATCAAATTAGTGTACAAAACTTGACATGTATTTTCCATGCAATGCCTAATAATTGGCACTGAAAATATTCAACAAATCTCCTGAGGAAATTGCAGTTTGCCTCAATGCTGTCAGGTGACATGGCCATTTGTTTGCCTTGTTACACATGAAGGAGACGTAAGCATCCAATTTAAAGTTCTTTTAAGATCATTAATTCAAACAATGCCTGCAGACTAACTCCCTTCTTTGAAAATAATATCAACTACCAATTTCTCAAAGTCCAGATTTTGCTTTTAAAAATGATATCCACATTTTCTTTGTTTTAATGGAGCTAATTTTCATGTCATTCAATGTAAGTCAATCGATAATTCATCTAACAGCTTGCTTTAATCTAATGGACTTCAAGTTCTTGCTCGAAGTACAAAGACTTTAAAGTGTCAACAACTTAATAGTTGGGTAATTGAATTGTCAGTCTTTGGCTAAAAACAGAGAAAGGAGTTGAGTTAGTCTGCTTCTCCATAGAACTTAACATTTATTACATCAAGTCTAATAAATAGTGCCTCACTGTTATAATCTGCTAGAATTTTCAGAAAGACACAATGTCATCTGTCCTGATAGGGAAGTTAATGTAGACACCAGACATAAAACATAGGACTGTTTCCTTCAGTTTTGAGTTAATCAGGGAAATTACCTTTCGCAGTCCTAAATAATACACATTTCATACTGCCTTGGTATTAACAGGAAGGCAGTAAGACACTGCTGTTCTTTCTATAATCCTTTCAAAAGTAACAAACAAAAAGAGTGTCACTAAATACTGCATCAAAGCATCTAATCAGAGATACATGTGTAACAAATCTCAAATTTAAATCTCTCACCATGTATTTTGGAGTAAGGGTTCCAGAAATATTATACTGGCACACAGAGACATCACACTTGTTTTCTTGCTCTGAAATTCTGCTCATCAAGATCACAGTGATTGGGCTGAGGTATTCCAAGACTCACTGTTGAGCAATCTGCAGTTAGGTAAAACATAGACGGAAGTTATGTAAGGTCCTTCTTTACTACTTTATCACCAATCTCTCTTAAATACCAATCTGTTTTACTTTCTCTCAATTTCCCATACAACACCAACTCCAGAATCACTGATGTGAGTAAGAGCAGGAGAGGAGTTTGGGGGAAATGGACTTAGAGATCAGTGGCTTTCAACAAGCTCCACCTGCCCACTGCCAGGTCCCTCAAACAGTCACAGAGTAACATTGAATGAAGGACACCTGATTACTCTCTATTCCTGCTAAGAAACCCCTTTCACTTTTCGGGTTTCCTATATGTCAAATGTTTCATCTCAAATTCTGCATTACTAAAGCGCTAGCCATTTTATCTACCAAGTAATTTGAATAAAGCTATCTTTGATTATTATTTGATGTTTTAGCATACACTGTGTAAACCTTCAATTACATAATGCTAAATCAACTAAATGTTCTAAAATGAAATTAAACTTTATGTTCTTGCTTCTGTACACTCCCTGTGTTGGCTTATTCCTGATACTGTCCTGTTGTCAACAATTTCACGGGGAGATACTAATATTTGGTTCAGAGTCAGTTACAAGGCTATGATGCAGTGATTTAATAAACTGCAGCTATTGCAAACGTAAAAGTTTGGAAATATTCCATGAACCCTTTAGGATACAGACTCTTATTTTTGAACTATATCTTAAATTTTCCAGCAACGATTCATCTTGAGACAGTAGGAGTGAAGAAGAGGTGATTCACTCAGACTTATAGATTTGAGAAAATAACAATCGCAGAAATTGTCACGACTCACCTTCAGGATACCACTTATCCTCCCAACATGGTGGGTGAGTACCATGGCAAAACCTTCATCTAGGTTCAAACCAAGCCTGAAATGATTGGCCATTATCTTGCAAATCGCTCCATCACCATTCAACCTGTGAAGCATGGCAGACTTGGATTTTGTACCACATACTCCTCCAGGTTCATTTCACCAAAGTAAACAGCTTGCGATGAAAATGTGCAGTAAAACTTCTTTCAGTGCAACCTAAAAACTAGAAAGTAAGGTGAAGTGAATAAACTTCAAAAAATATGGATTACTTAAATGTGTAGGTTGAGTAACAGCCTTTAACCCATTAAATTGAAAACAGAAAATGCTGGAGGAACTCAACAGATCCAGTGGCACCTGAGGAGAGAGAGACAGACCCAAAGTATGACTCAAAGAAGAGTTCTACTCTACTCAAAACATTAATTTTGTTTCTCTCTCCACAGACGTGCCAAGCTTGCACAGCAATTTCTGTTTTTATTTCAGATTTCTGGCATTTAGAGTCATAAAGTCATAGAGATGTACAGCACAGAAACAGACCTTTTTGTCCAACTTGTCCATGCAGACCAGATATCCGAAATTAATCTAGCCCCATTTGCCAGCACTTGGCCCATATTCTTCCTAACACTTCCTATTCATCTAATCATCCAGATGTCTTTTAAATGCTGTAATTGTACCAGCCTCCACCACTTCCTCTGGCAGCTCATTACACACACCTGCCATCCTTTGCATGAAAAGGTTGCCCCTTAGATCCCTTTAAATCTTTCCTCTCTCATCCTAACCCTATGCTCTCTAGTTCTGGATTCCCATACCTCAGGGAAAAGACTTTGTCTGTTTACTCTGTCCATGCTCCTCAGGTCATCCCTCAGCCTCCAACACTCCAGGGAAAACAACGCCAGCGTATTCTGTATAGCTCAAACCCTCCAACCCTGACAACATCCTTGTAAATATTTTCTGAACCCTTTCAAGTTTCACAACATCATTCCAATAGGAGGGAGCCCAGAATTACAAACTATATTTCAAAAGTGGCCGAACCGATGTCCTGTACTGCCATAACATGATCTCTCAACACTTATGCTCAGACAAGGGAGTTGCAGGGTGAGTAGTCCTTGAAGAAAGTGGACAGGAATGGGAAAATAAATATCTTTTTGATTGTGGGGTCTGATTGTAGATGGCAGAAATGTCAGACGATGATGCTTTAATTTGGGAGGTCGGTGGGGTAGTATGTGAGGACTAAGGGGATTCTATCATTGTTGTTGGATGGAGACGATTTGAGGGCAGAAGTGCAGGAGATGGAGGAGATATGGTTGAGCCTTACTGTCTCCAAGTTACAAAAGGTGGTGTGCGCAGCAGACCATCACAGAAGCGTACTTTCCATCCATGGACTCCATTTACATGGCTCACTGCTGCAGAAAAGCTGCCAAACTTAACAAGGACCCATCACACCCCAGTAATGACCTTCCACAACACCTTCTGTCAGGCACAAGAACGGAAGCCTGAACATACCCATCGGCAGGTTCAACATCAGCTTCTTCCCTGTCATTATGAGACTGATGAATGGAGTCTCTAGCCTCAAATAATGCTGATCTTGCCTAAGGCATGTCCTGTGCAATGTAACCTGTATGCCTCTGTTTAAGTCTTTTTGATCTGTACATCCTTGTTTACTGTGAACTGCCTGTACTGCTCATAAACAAAGCTTTTCACAATACTTCAGTGCACATGACAATCAATCAATCAACCAATCAAACAGAATATGGAAAAATATAATCAAAAGTGAAATAGATGCATCTTGGATATTAAAGATCCCTTCTGTCTCATTTGAAGAAAGCAAAATCTTTTTCCCTAGAAATCTAGATAAGATCTCATCTTCAAATAACATTGCCAACAACAGATTAAATATTCATCCATCTCATAAGTCTCACCGTACACAAATTGCCCGCTGAGTTCCTCATCAAAAAATTATCAATTGTGCGTGAAGCACTTTAACAATTTTTCAGATAGCTGGGGAGTAAGCTTGCTTTTCCACTCCAACTGATTGTCCTTTTACAAGTTTGAACTCCAGAATCACAAAGGGCCTGAAATTACCTGCATGTTAAGTGAAGTCATAGATTCTTGTTTAGAATGAAATGCCATTTTCTGCATCAAAACATGATTCCAACTAGAAATGTCACCATGTCAACCATCAGCTGTGCTGGCATTTTATATGACTTATTATTAAAAAAGTGTTCAACTGTGCATGTTTCAGTGCATCAAAAAAGATTCTTGAATGATTCAAAAAGATTTTGAAAAGTTTTACTTGTGGTACACATACCCTGTTTTGGCAAGGTGGGGTGGGGAGTAGTTGGTTAACTCAGTTCACTGGCTGATTAGAGTGTAATGTAAAATAAAGGAAACTATGGCTCACATACTGGCTATGCTAGTTCATGAAGGTCCTGCCTCCTCACTTTACCCCATGCTTGTAGAGTGGCTGCCAACAAACTATATATAACCAATTGTCTCTCTAGATAATGGAGACTAGGATCTGTTGTGCATGTGGTTCCTAATATTACATTCTTGCTTTATTTTATTTGCTAATGTTATCATGAAAATCTGCATGTGGTATTTATAACTGTTAAATGTAATCTAGTGAAATAGAACTTTGTGGCTGAGTGAGATTATAAAGCAATAATACATGCAAATTTGTACTGATGAGAAATCCTCACTGAGAAACTCATAATTTCACTACGTTGCAATAGTTGCCTATGCAAAAGAGCCCAGCAGTTCCCGCACTAAAGAAATGAGGAAGGATTTCAGTCCTAGTTTCCTGCCAATGTTGGACAGATGGCTGAAAGATTGGTATGAAACATTTCTTTTATTCAAGTCCTATCATCAGCTCTTGAATGCACTTCATGGACAGGCATAGAGGAAATGGAACAGAGATGGGAAGAGCCTCCAGCCATCTCGCCATCTTGGTTGCCAGAAACTTGGCTAAACATACTGCAAGGGGAGGTGATGGCCTAGTGGTATTATCACTAGGCTATCAATACAGCAACTCAGCTCATGATCTGGAATCCAGGTTTGAATCCCACCAGGAAGATAGTGGAGCTTCATTTTAATTTTTTTTAAAAAAGCTATAATTAAGAATCTAGTGATGACTATAAAACTCTTGCTAATTGTTGGAAAAACCCATCTACTCACTAACATCTTCAGGGAAGGAAATCTATCACCTTCACTTGGTCTGGCCTACACTTACCCAGCCCCACATCAATCTGGTTGACTCATCTGCACTCTGTTCAAGGGTAGGTAGGGATTGGCAATAAATGCAAGCCAGCCAGCATACCCATGCCCCATGAGAGAATAAAACAAAAAGTGCACAATAATGGAATTCAAACTTCAAAGCAAGGGCTTGGACGGAGGTAAGGTGGACAGACAGGGTGCTTAAGAAGGCGTTCAGCACACTAGCCTTCATTGCTCAGACCAATGAGTATAGGAATTGGGATGTCAAGTTGAGATTGTACAGGAGGTTCGTGAGGCCACTTTTGAAACACAGTGTACAGTTCTGGTCAGCCTGCCACAAGAACGCTGTTGGAGAGAGTTCAGAAAATATGTATCAGGACGTTGCCAGGAATGGAGGTTTTGAATTATAAGGAGGGTCTGGATAGGCTGGGATAATTTCACTGGGATGTAGGAAGTTGAAGGGTGACCTTATAGAGGTTTACAAAATCATGAGAGGCATTGATAAGGTGAGTAGTAAAGGTCTTTTCCCTAGAATGGGGGAATTCAAACTAGGGAGCATATTTTTAAGGTGAGATAAGAAAGATTTAAAAGGGACACAGAGGGTGGTTCATCTGTGGAATGAACTACCAGAGGAAATGATAGATGCAGGTACAGTTACAATATATAAAAGACATTTGGATAGGCACAGGAGTAGGAAAGGTTTAGAGGAATATGTGCCAAACACAGGCAAGTGAGTCTAGTTTAGTTTGGGAAACTTGGTCGGCATAGGTGAGCTGTAATGAAGGGTCTGTTTTCATGCTGTATGATTCTATGACTCTCGATGACTCTAAGACAAATACTTAGTAATGGGACTCCACCATCCAAATATTTTAAAATACTGATGAACAAACAATAGATTTGATCTCAACATAGCCCTTGAGATGAGAGTGGAACATGCCATAAATGTCCTTGTAATGTCACTTGACTGCAAAGTGAAATTTCACCAGATTAAATTTAACAGTTATTCTTAATACGTGGAGATATTTACAACTATGATCACAAATAAAATAAAACAAAGGGATGAATTTTCCAAACATTTAGCTAAATGTTCAGAGTTTCAGAGAAGGTTTCTCTTCCTGAGCTCTGATAATGTTTCTCACGCAATTCTCCATCTGCTCACCTCATTAATTATGCTCATTGGCTTCCATGACACTGCTCTTCCACTATATTGCACTCAGCACTGGTGCAAGAACTTGCTGGTGCCAGGACCTATAGTGTCCGCGCCTCAGTGGGCATATTTAATCCTCAGCTAGGCACCAGTTCAAACACTGCCAGCTTGGTCTATAGTAGCTACCTGCATCAGTGCAGTGTCCATGGTACAGAGGAACATAAAGCGATGTTGCAAGGAGATTAATGACCTACGTGGCCCACAAGGATAAGTGCCATTATTTTTTCTCTGCTACCTCACACTCACTCTAACTCTTCCATTGCACCCACTTTATAGCAAGGCCTATGGTCCACCACTCTCAATATTGCATGCAGCATCTTCTCTTTTGGCTTTCACACATCCCATGGCCCTAAAAAACTAACCTTTCGTGCCTTCTGTGCTTTACACACTGGAGATGTTCAGCATCATTCCTGACTGAGGATGGAGCAGCTTCCTTACTGATCATAGTCCCCTTTGACTAAAGACTGCTTCCCTTATACTTTCAGACTGCCTATTTGCTTAAAACACATTCAGTGTGTTTATTGCGTGAGCTGAATACATGACATTGATGGAGTATGGTACTATGCATCAACTTGTCCACCCTCTTAAGTGTTTATTAATGATAAACATTGCAAGCTGCTTGGCTTTTTGTCTGACTAAAGTGCAAGGCAAGGGGGAGATGCTGTGAGTATCCAAGTAAGTGAGTGAACATGAAGAAAGCAAACTAAGAGTCCAAAGGTGCACACTGTTCCAGATGGATATGATCCCTGTGTATAAAGGGGCCTGGCAGCAAAGGTGCAATATAAAGTATTGGTGCGCTCCAAGGTAGAGAACTGAAGTGTTGAACTATACTAAAAGTTATCTCAAGATGTGGCCATGATATTGTGGTGAGGCTGGCACTCTACCAATACCGACATCCATGGACAAGCCATCACCGTCCATGCAGCCTGCCTTGAACTGGAGGGGAATGCTGGACAACATGGAATCCTGGAGAAGATGCCAGCAAGTTGCAGCCGACAGGTAATAGTTCTAACTTCCATGTTGGGAACTGGCGCCATCTAGTTTCTCTCCAGTACCTGGGAATACAGCAAACTGTGCATAAATGAGTCAAAATTAGGGAATAATGAAATATTAATACATGCAAATAGGCAAAAACAGGGAAGGGTGGCTACAACTGGAGACATCACAGAATGTCTGTGAGGCCCCACCCAGTACATTGTACAATTTTAGTCCCCGTAGTAAAGAAGCATTCTTTAACATTGGGGATTTTTCAAAAGAGATTCACTAAGTTGATTTTTGGGATAAAGGATTAACATATTGCGAGCAGTTAAATAGTCTAGGCCTTTATTCATTAGCTTGTAGAAGAATGATAAATGATCTTATTGAAACTTACAAGATTTTGAGGGGACTTAAAAGGATAGATGTTGAGCAGATGTTTCTACTAGTAGGGAAATCTCAAATGAAGGAACATAGATACAGAATAAGGGAACATTTATTAAAACGCATATGTGAAGGAATTATTTCCTGCAGAGGGGAGTAAATGTCTAGAATTCTCCATCTCAGAGAGTTGTGGTGGTCAAATCATTGAAAGCATTTAAAGAGGATGTAGATCCATTTTTGCAATGTCAGGGAGTTCATGGCTTTGCTGAGCTAGCATGACAAAGGATTAGAGGCTTGGCGCAGATCAGCCATGATTTTATCAAATGGCAGGACAGACTTATAGGGCCAAATAGTCTTTGCCTGCTCCTATTTCTAATGTCTTTACATTGACTTCAAAGGGAAGACTGGTGTTGCCATTAGGTTTAGATGATATTTCAAAGGCAGTACTGATGGTACTTCTGTAATAGATTAAGGTGACTGCTTTAAGTTGTCCAACTTTCCAAAGCATATAAAAGCCTGGGGATCATTGCCACACAAAAAAAAAATCATTTCACTTTGGGTTTGAAATCCTAGTCCTCAAATGTTCTTTTCCTCAATCATCTAACATGCATATTGGGAGAAATGCTGAACTTGTCATCCGCATCTGCTTTCATTGAATGGAGACTCAAACAAAATTACGTATGCACCCAGACTCTTGTGCATCTGTGTTGTAGAACCATATGGAGGAGAGGTGAAAGTGCTCCTCCCTGCCAGGACATTACAACATTAACACTGCTGTTGTCATATTCAACCTAGAGTCCATGCTGAAAGCCAGCAAGTGCCCGATTCACTGTGGTCTGTCCATCACACTGTAATCTTGCACCATTAATCCACAAGGAAATAGCTAAGAAAGGGAAGTTAGTTGATCAGAACTCTGGAGTCCATTGCTGGTGAATATGATGTAGAAAAAAGGGCAGTGTGCACTTACTTGCTGACCAGCAAAGGAAGTCATGCTACCAGAGTCAGGCAGCCCAGACCAGGTCACAGCAGTATCCCAGGTAAATCACAGCACTGCAGCAAAAAAAAAACAATGATTTCTGTGCTCCTCAAAGGTAAGTACCATTATCTTCTTTCTGCTACCCCACTCTAACTCTGCCACTGCACACGAACTTTACCATGGCTCAGTGAGTACAGCTCTTATGTTGCAGGCATCATGGCCACTCAACAGCTCTCACGCAAATCATTTTCCCTAACTAGTAACCCTTCTAGTCCCCTTTGTACTCACTTACTGGGGACCACCTCACCAACTCCTGTATTGCCATTATTACTCTTTCATCCACTGACTTCATGGTTAGTGACTCCCTTTGACTTACTTCAGGGAAAGCATTGCCCTCTTCACCCCTCTCCCAGAGTAGAATCAAATGAGCCTCTTGACTGAATATGACAGGTTACAGGTGTCCCTGGGCTCTGAAGTGAGCCTTGAAGGGTTGGCGCAGTGTAAGAGTTAAACTAACAGTAGGCATGATGATATGGTGAGCTCACTGGTTTGTTTATGTTGGTTTGCTTAGCCATGGGGTAGAGGAGGCTGGTGTCCATGGAGCATGCCATGGACATTGTGGTGAAGACATAGTTGAATGAAAGCACCAAATTGTTGCCATCAAGTTATTGCTCTGATTTTCAAGTCAAGAATTTACACCATTTTGTTTCTTAGGTAAGGAGAGGAGAATTGAGAGCTGAATAGAAATAAGCTAAGTTGGGCTAGTATTCAAATACAAATCCATGGAATTAAGGTAGCCACTCGTCATTAATGAGATTTTGAATTTGCCACTTAAACTTGACACAGAAAATCAGAACCTTTATTCTTAATGTTGAGGTCCTGACTCTTTCAATTTTGCCATATTTGCCCCCATTTGTCACCATTACCCACGTTGGTCCAGGAGTGGAACATTCCACCTTGTATATAATTTACATGCAGGACTCTACCCTATTCCCTTAATCAGTAACTTGACTCAGCAGCTAACTGTGATGTCACTAAAACCCAGTCCTATAAATTTTCTGTATTATATTGTAATTTGCCTCAATGTGTATAAAACAGGCTGCTGCATCTTTTTATTTAAACTAAATTCATTTATCTGTCAGGTGGAACAACAAACTAATACTGCCCAAGGGATTTTGTATTTCATTTGGGAGATTATTTGAGCCAGGCAGTTTCCTGAAGGGAACTTATTAAATAGACATATAAATTAATTGTATGAGAATGGTTCTTATCTCTTTGAAATGCTAAATGCCCTCAGAACTGCAAACATTGTTCTTCGAGAAGAAGCTCCAGGGTCCTTCTTGGAACCAAACTATTTGATATGAAAGTCAGGTGTCAAAAGCAATTTATCTATTTGAAATCTGATGCTTATCTAAACAGTAGATTTGTTGAGTTATGCACTTGGTTTCTATTGGGAAAAATATACTTTTGAAAATAGAACAGGAATTCTCTAGGTATTATGGCTAGTGTTGGTCGGCAGCTAAGAGTTTAATTAGTTGTTCAATTCACTGCTGTTTGTTAGGCTGTACTATCTATAAATTGGCTGGCATGTTTGCCTACATAACAATAGTGATAACATTCCATTTTCTTCCTCTTGAAGAATAGTGAGGGAAAAGCTACCCTCTCAGAAAGGCAAGCTCTACATGTTAAGACTGAAGGCCATAAAATGTAGGACCAGAAGAAAGCCATTTCGCCCATTGAGTCTGCTCCATCAATCAATGATATCATGGCTGATCTAATAATCCTCAACTTCACTTTCCTCTCTAACCCTTGATTTACTTACAGTTTAAAAATCTGTCTATCGCAACCTTGAATATGCTTAATGATACAGACTGAACAGCCCTCTGTGATAAAGAATTCCACAGATTCACTGCCCTCTGAGAAAAGAAATTCCTTTTTATCCTTCTTTTAAATTGTGCAACCCGTCATTCTGAGTTTTATGACTTCTGGTCTCAGACTCCCTCAGAAGGGAAACAACGGTTTTGATTTACCCTGTCAAGTCGCCTAATAATCGTGTACGCTTCACAAAGTTGCCGATCATTTTTTAAAATTCCAGTGAATACAGTCCCAACTCACTCAACCTTTCCTCATAAATAGTCCCTCCATACCTGTTATCAGCCTAGTGAACCTTTTATGGACTACTTCCAATGCCAGTATATCTTTCCTTAAAGGGCCAAAACTGTTCAGTCATCCAACTATGCTCAAACTAGTGCCTTGTGTAGATTTAACAAAAGCTGAAAATGTGTTGATGGAACAGCGCAGCAGGTCAGGCAGCATCTAGGGAACAGGAGAATCGACGTTTTGGACACAAGCGGTTTATGCCCGAAACGTCGATTCTCCTGTTCCCTGGATGCTGCCTGACCTGCTGCGCTGTTCCAGCAACACATTTTCAGCTCTGATCTCCAGCATCTGCAGTCCTCACTTTCTCTCATAGATTTAACAAAACCTCTGTTCTCTTTATTATAAAGCCCAGCATTCTATTTGCCTTCTCTATTACCTGCAGAAATGGTAAGGTGGCTTTTTGAAATTCATGAAGTCCCAAAAGACTCTGCTGTGTTATGCCAAAATGCATAACCTCACGCTATCCCACACTGTATTCCATTTGCCAAGTTTCTTCCATTCACCCGTCTATCTCCCTCTGCAGATTCTTTGTGCCATCCTCACCACTTGCCTTCCCAATTACTTTAGTTTTATCTACAAACCTGGCTGTAGTACATTCACTTTCCTCGTCCAATTCACAGAATCACAGATTCCCTACCTTATGGAATAAGGCCATTTGGCCCATCAAGTCCACCTCCACCCTACAAAGAGCATTCCACCCAGATCAATTTCCGTACCTTATCCCTGTAATGCTGCACTTCCCAAAGCTACTCCATCCAGCCTGCACACCCCTGGACTCTATGGGCAATCTAGCACAGCTAATCAACTAACCTGAACATCCTTGGAGTGTGAGACGAAACCACAGCAAACCCAAGAAGACACAGGGAGAATGTGAAAACTCTACCCAAACAGTTGACTGAGGCTAGAATTGAACCTGGGTCCCTGGCAACGTGAGGCAGCTGTGCTAACCACTGAGCCACTGTGCCATCCCACTAACATATATTGTAAATAATTGTGACCCGAGTACTAATCCTATGGAACTCCAATAATTACAGGTTGCCATTCTGAAGATGTCCCCCTTTTCCTCATTCTCCTTACTCTATAAGTTAGTCAATTCATTATCCATGCTAATATATTACCTCCAACATCATAGGCACTTACCTTATTAATCAGCCTAATTTATAATACATTATCAAACACCTTCTGAAAATCCAAATATATCACATCCACTGCTTCCCCCTTATCAATTTTGTTTGTTGCCTCCTCAGACTGATATCTCTGTTGACATGCTCAAGTTTATTACATAACTTCTAAGCAAGTGATTTGGAATTCTAGGAAAGCAACCAAGAGTAAAATATCATTTTTTTACGTTAAGTAAGTCCATCATTCTTTTAAATGAAAAATTGATCATTTGGCAACCCTCCCAGTAATTCCCCAATTTATGTGGAATAGTGTCAGCTTGTAATTACTCTGCCAATTTTGTTGTGAGTGACCTCACTCATCTCAAACAGAAGCTCATCTCTCTCCCGATAAACTCGTTGCACACCAGTGACTTGCAAAGCATACTGTGGACAGTCATTAAAACTAATTATTTTGCAGAAGAAGCTCTGCCAAAAATGAGGGGCAGGTTGTGGTTTCAGCAAGAAAATATTGAAAGTTGATGAGCTAATTAGCCATTCGGCAGTGTAGCTGTCCAGGGGCATAGATAAATATGCAGACTGATGACAGCAACATGTATGAACCACAACACTCCAATTTAAATTGACTTTAGTGATCTCAATGTCAGAAACAAGAATTTACATTTCACTCAGAGCAAAAAGGGGGAGCATGGAGGTAACAGGTCAGGTGTTGACAGCCAGGCAATGTGGAGAGCTTTGTCAAATAGGATAATGGAGCAATTGCAAGTAGAAAACGAGGAGCAATGGAGATTCAATCATTTAAAATTAGTCCAAAATACATGGTTGCAATTCACACAAGTTTTCTTCCTCTGCGTACTTGCCTGCAAAAAAAATGGTAGTGGGCTGTCAGTCTGCCAATAAATAATTAATAGACCAGTCTTAGAAACTTCATGCTGAAGCCACCACAGCCGACTAATTTTTGGCAAAATATCCTTTGACAAATAATTGGCCTTAATCACTGTCCACAGCTTGTCACTGAAGCTGCTGATGTGAGACGAGTTGCATCTGCAATATGCAGTGAAGCAAGACAAGAGGATTTTTGAATAGGGATAAAGGAACAGGTGGATAAGAGCCCAACAGCTCAGAAATGTGTTGCACTGATTGGAATCCGAAAGCTTATATTTTCATCCCAGTTGATAATTATGTTCCGTCATCAGCTATAGTGCAGCCAATTTACATAGCTAATGATTAGGTGACAATCTTGAGCTCAATATAAAACTGTGTTTTCATATGCACAATGCTCAGTACTCGTGACAGGTAAACAATTTTGAGTTGGTACTGCCTTAAAATTCAGATATTCAAAATGGAGAAAGTGTTCCAGGCTTCCTGAGATTGTTGCATTTTCACTATTGAAACAAAGTGACATGAATCCACACCTATTCCTGCATTAAGACTTCTTACATTATTAAAAATCATGGGCATGTACCCACTACATGACCAACAATCCCACCACAAACTACCAAGGATTTGATGTGAAAATGATAATCTACAACACCAACCTCGCAGGTATCACAGGCCAAGTATTTAAAGTGGTAAACAGTTTCTATTTAAGGACATTACCAAAACACTTGCCACAAGAGATTGTAATGAACACAACACAGGCGTAAGGGGAAAAATAATGCATTGTTATCTGTAACAAAAAGCATCCTCAAATCAAAATTGTCTAAATTACAATAATAGGGAAGTATTGACAATTGCATTTAGAATTATAGTTGTAAATCACTCAGTTTCAAAATAAAGCATTTTGTGTTTTGCCTGCTTGTTTTAAAACAAGATTTCATAACCCTTCACAGTTCAACATTCAACCTAGCCTTACACTTACATTCTGCTGAACACACTTGAGATGAAGCAAATATTCAGGCAATATAACATAACAAAATGATCAAAGTCAAATTTTGCTAACCAGTCTGATATAATAGATCTTTCGTTCTACCAGTTAATCAGCATAAGTACCTAATTAAGTGGTTGTGGCATTATGTTTCACTGATGTTATTTTTAGCAAAACATTTAGGGCTGTAGGATGAAAGAAGCAGCTCAAAAGAAGACAGTAATATCAAGTGGATTTTGGATAAATGAAGCATAGGAACCAAGATAGACTTATTGCTAACTGGCCATTATTACTGCGTCCCTACAGTTAGGCCAATTTCAAAAGGTATATGGTACACTGCATTCAAAATAACCTGCTGACTTGCAGCATTCCATGTGATGTGCTTCTTTGCATCTTGATTATTGCTGAAAAAAAGCACATTTTCTCAAAGCTTTTCATCTTGCACTCTTCAGGAAAATTCACAAGAAATACTAATATAAAGGGAAACCAGCATTTATACTACATGAGAAGAGAGGCCTGATAGGTGGACAAGGCGGTTTTTATTGATTGGGCATTGCCATGGAGAATGCAGCAATTAGATAACTGACTGACTGCCTAGTGTTTCTTTTCAATTTAGCTAGGCCTGTCATTCTGATTGGTTAAGGCATTGTTCTGAGAAATTAACCACAAAATGGATGTTATTCATTTTTTGAGCTGATACATGCACAAACTGTTATATGTTTATTCTGTTGGCAAAAATTGGGGCTTTCTGTATAATGTATTCTTACAGTATGCACAGACGCTCCACAAAGTGACCCTGACTGAAAATCCTAAACTATTTGTCAGCATAATTCTTAGCACACTCAAGATTATTTAGTAAATCTGTCTTATCATTGATTCACATCTGATGTTGAATAATATTGTCTGTTGTGAATAGCTGAAAGGATATGTTGCTTCATACAAATTATGCTCAAAACCAATTTAAGATTGCAAGATTAAAAGCTTCAACAAAATCTCTTTCTTTCAGCAATACACATATTCTGTTGTACCAAATGACTACAGTTACGTTTTCAAAAACTGATGGAATAAAGTTCTGCAGTAAGCCAACGGAGAATTGGACTTGGCACTACGCACTCACTAAGTTTCAAAATAGGCGAGCTTTGTTGGTGCCATTCAGACCTCCAAATTGTGGTAGTAAAACAGAAGAGGACTCTGATGAGAGTGAGGAAGAGAAATTTCAAAAATGAGTCTGGAAGTTTTAGTTATGCATTTATATCTCTGCATTAGAATGATAGAATAGTGTACAAAAGTGAATGCAATTCCTAAAATGGCCTAAGTTACTTATAGAGTTATCAAATCATATAGCATGGAAACAGACCCTTTGGTCCAACTCGTCCATGCCAACCAAGTATTCTAAACTGATCTAGTCTTATATACCAGCATTTGGCCCATAGCCCATTTCTAAGCTTTTCCTATTCATACACCCATCCAGATGTTTCAATTACTGTAATTGTCCCCAGCTCCACATCCTCTGGCAGCTTGCTCTACACATGCAGCAGCCTCTACTTGAAAAATTTACCCCTTCGGTCCTTTTTCAATCTTTCCCATCTCACCTTAAACCTATGCCCTTTAGTTTTGGACTCACTGGAGAATATACCTTGACTATTCACCCTATCCATGCCCATCATGATTCCATAAACCTCTATGCGGTCACCCCTCAGCCTCTTATGCTGCAGGGAAAAAAGCCCCAGCCTATTCAGCCTTTCCCTTTTGCTTAAATCCTCCAATCCCAGCAACATCCTTGTAAATCTTTTCAGAACCTTTCAAGTTTAACATCACCTTTAACATCACAGCAGGGAGACCCAGAATTGAATACAATATTTTAAAAGTGGCCTAACCAGTGTCCTGTTCAGCTGCAATATGACCTCCCAAGTCCTATACTCAATGCACTGACCAATGAAGGCAAGTGTGCCAAACACTTTTTTTACTACTCTGCCCTCCTGTGATTCCACTGGAAAGGAATTATGCACCTGCACCCCTAGGTCTGTTTACTCAGCAATAATCCACAGGGCCCTACCATTAAGAGTATAAGTCCCGTCCTGGATTGCCTTTCCAAAAATACAACACCTCACATTTATCTAAATTAAACACCATTATCAGTAGGCCTGCAAGTGCTATGCGTTATGAAATAAGTCAGGCTGATGAATAAAATATGGGTAAATGCCATTTGAATAATGATCATAATACTACACAAAGTAATCGCTGTACCAAGGACTCAGCTATGCAGGAGATTCCCAGGATAAGAGTGGAAAAGCTTTAGGGATGTACACAAAGATCCTTGTTAACTCATGGGAGTTGCTGGCTAATGGCTGACCAAAACAGAAAAGGGTTCATTTGGGAACTCACCAGTACAACAAGAAAATTCCTCAGGAACAGGCAGAACTAACGTTGAAGTGTTACAAAGATCATCCAGACAATTTATCTGCCCAATCTTTCAAACATCACCTGACCCATTAATGTGGCAGAGTCCACAGACCATCTAATGAACTTCTCACATCAGGTCCCATCAAGTTGGAGTAGAAGCAAGTCATCCTTGATTCAAAGGAACTATCTCAGAAGAAGAAGAAGATGTAAGTTAAGGTTTAGCCGGTAAGAAAACAATGGCAAAACAAACATTGGAACAACATGTTACATTATGGCAGGTTTTTAAAAGGTGAAGAGCGAATTAGTTAAGACAGAAAAAGTGACTATAGAGCCACAGTGAGAATTTGAAAAGAAAGAGAGTACATAAACAAAAATATATATATTCAATTTAAAAAGTGTGTTTTGCATTTGGTTAGAAACCAAATTAAATGGAAGAAAGTGACAAGTACCTGTTGTCCATTCATACATTCCTTTGAACTGAATGGCTTGCCAGCCCACTTCAGGAAGTAATTAAGAATCAACCATATTACAATGGAGCTGACATCAGAAATAGGCCATGCCAGAGAGGGACAACAGATGTCCTTCCCTGAGGGGCATTGGAGAACCAAATAGTTTTAGCAACATGCTCAATTTAACAGAGATTAGCTTTCAATTCCAGTTTTAATTAACTGAATTAAGTTCCACCGTGGTGAAGATTAAATGATCAACCAAACCTGTGAGAAGTTGCCATTATGACCTGATTGTTCAAGTCTAGAATCAAACACATTCTTCAAGCATAACAGAATACTTCATAGCATAAGGCAGGAAAGGTTGCGAAAGGATTCCCATAGATAGAAACATGGGGACAAGAAGAGGCTGTTTAGCCCCTCCAGTCCCCAATGGCCGTCGGGATTATTAACCTAGTGACATAATCATCATGTGGAGATGTTGTTGTTGGACTGTGGTGGACAAAGTCAGAAGTCACACGAAACCAGGTTATAGTCCAAAAGGTTTATTTGAAATCACAAGCTTTCGGAGTGTTGCTCCTTCATCAGGTAATGTGAACTGATGAAGGAGCAGCACTCCAAAAGCTTATGATTTCAAATCAGCCTACTGGACTATAACCTGGTGTCATGTGACTTCTGACTTTGGCATAACCATTATACACCAACTAGACAATGTGTGGGACCTCCCATTCCCACCCACTCTAATGTCTTCATATGTTGAAATTCTTCTTAATTTCATCCCTTAAAGGTTTAGCTCTAATGTTTACAAATCTCCATGCTCAATGGAAAGAGTTTCTTGCTACTTCCCCATGAGTTCACCTTAATACTTTGAAAACGTTAATGAAACCACTCCTTCATCTTCTAAATTGCACAGAATAAAACCTTAGCTTATGTAATATTTTCTTCTAATGTAACTTCTGGACTCTAGATTCATTAGATCTGTGCTGCTGGGTGAAATGTTAATTTTAAGTCTGAAAGTGATTGATATTTATTAAGAAAACTTATTAAGTGATATGGCACAGAAGATAAGATATACGTAGTTAGATCACAAATCAGCTGCAATCTCAGTGCATAATGCAATGGACTGGAGTGGCTAAACAGCTTCTTTTTGATCCTATGTTTCTATTTATGGTAATCCTTTTTTCAACTTTTCCTGCCTTATGCTATAAAGTATTCTGTTATACTTGATTAATGTGCTTGATTCTAGACCTGAACAATCAGGTCAAAATGGCAACTTCCTACAGGTTTGGTCACTCATTTAACCAATGAGAGTACAGCAAGAGTAGACTCATCAATTAACAGCGTTGCTATGGCAACAATTAGCTGCAGTCAGGCAGTAACTACCATTATACTTTGTATTCTCTTAATGGGTAAAATTAAACATTCTGATTATGATCTGAACTTCTCAAATTGAGTGTTTTTGAAACCTTTTCATAATTGCCACCTTTAAGGTGTTTTTAAAATGAAAATATCATATTGAAACACATTTTTCTTGAGATGAAATGGAAAAATTGAAAATCTTAACTTTAGCTATGTTTGAAATGCACAGCAGGTTTATCAGCATTCAAAGAAAATGATTGAATGATATTTTTGCCATGAACCTGCATGTTTATATTACATTGTATTTCCTGATCATATATTTGGTACACACAGGGTTGCACATGTATAGATTGATTGCCAGGATACCTAATAGTAACAGCACAGAGAATGTCACTCAGCACAGGTCATCACACTGCTCACCTTTCCCAGCAATCTTGTTTCTCCCCACTTTGTTATTGAAAGTAATAAATGAATTTACCTCCACCACATTCCCAAAACAGCTCATTCTAGATGCCACGTACACAGTGCAGAAAACCTTACGCTAACGCAACATAATAAAATAATGAGCAAAACCACATCCAGTGTGGATACAAATGTAAAATGTTATAGATGCTGGAAAACTTAAGTAAAAGCAGAGAACTTTTCTAACACTCAGCATGGTAAACACCGTTAGTGTTTCAGGTCAATGATCTGTCACCAGAAAGTGCTGCAGGCCACAGTACTTCTTTAAGGAGAAAGTGAGGTCTGCAGATGCTGGAGATCAGAGCTGGAAATGTGTTGCTGGAAAAGCGCAGCAGGTCAGGCAGCATCCAGGGAACAGGAGAATCGACGTTTCGGGCATAAGCCCTTCTTCAGGATTCCTGAAGAAGGGCTTATGCCCGAAACGTCGATTCTCCTGTTCCCTGGATGCTGCCTGACCTGCTGCGCTTTTCCAGCAACACATTTCCAGCACAGTACTTCTTTAGTATTCTTGTGAGATTCATTGCAAATCTTTTAAGTTGTTCACAGGAAAAAGTTACCTTAGGAAAACAAATGGCTATTAAGACACCTATATTAGTAGATGTTAATCATCACTCAGCATGACATCCATGAGTTGCCTATGCGGGGCTGAATCTGCAGCTGTCCCATTCCCAATTTTCAAATATTGAACTGATGGCATGAAAAGTGAATCCCTGAATGCAACCCCTGCAGCTTAGACTGCACTGTTGGGTCTACTGTTCACTAAGTGAGGAGAGTGAGGAGGCACGCGCATTACTGATGCAGAGTGGTATTCAAGAATGCCCCGAGGTGAGGACAGCATTTCTTTGTGCTGAGGGAAGATGCTGCATTGATTCCACGACAGACAATCATCCAAGCAGCTAGCACTGAAATGAGACTCCATCAAACATTAGAATAGTGAAAATGAATGTAAATTTACAAATGTAATCTTTCTGTACATTAATGAAAGATCTGTGCCACAAAAATGCCCCCAAAACATTTTCTTCTTCCATTTGCCATGACGGCTAGATGCAGGTCCATTATCTGGAGGGAACCTGTTGGTGAGCACATCTTATTAACTTTGATGACTTTGGCAGATATTGAGACTGAGAGAGGCCTGGGTTGGTGATCATCAGGCTGATCCATTGCTCCTCCATCTTTCGCTTTGTGCTAGTAAGGAGTAAAGCTTTCCTTCCTGACATTGCCCAGCTTGACTCTGCATGTTGAACATGTCATGAGTGGCCAAGCACAGAGACACATCCTCTCATGGGGCTGAGAAGTTGCCTCATCTCTGGTTGTGTGTCACATACCTCTAACAGTTCCCTCATGTCAGCAATGTGCTCCCCAGATTGCATCTCCAAGGTGACAATCTCTGTGTGCTGGTGGAGGGTACAAATGAACACCTAACTGATGCATCCTCTGAATTTTTCACAGGCTTCATTCTCAGGGGTGCAAGTACGGCAGCGATTCTTGTGCCTTTTCCATCTTGCTCAGGCTTGTGGAAGAGAAGATAGAGAATTAGTTTATGGAGGTGCAGATACATAGAGGAATCTGATTAAGCATCTACATCTCTGAAAGGAGCAGGCAATAACCTTGCTCACTTGCTTCTACAGTTCCAATCTCTCTATTGACCCAGGACTGACCGTGGCCATCACTTGTTCACTGGAATGTATCTTTTACAGAAGCATGAGGGTTTGGAGATCTTGTGCCAGTCTGGCTCCTCTTCTTCATGTGGTGCTCCAGCTCGATCTACACTGAGAGAAGGAGAAGGGTTAAGTTTGTTGGGAATGTATGCAGGAGCACTTGATGGGCATGCATCATCCTGTCAGATGATGATGTTTCCTCAGTGAATGAGTTGGAAGAGTGGTGCCTGGGAAGTGTTTGATGCTTTTCAGCAGAAGGTGGGCATAAGCCCTGCAGTGCACAGCATATATGTGATGGTGAAGTGGGCATGACAATGTAAAATGGCTGCATAACTACAGTGTTAGCTGAATGAAGGCCCTTTTAATATGAAGTTGTAGTACAAAGATGGTAGAATTTAACCTTGTGGAGTACAAAAGATCATTAATCTACATCCTGCAATGGGTCCCTCTTTGTTGAGCCTGTGTGAGGCACTGACCTCACATGCGGCCTTGGGAAAGGCTGACCAGGTCTAAGGGGACAGCTTCTTTAATGCAGCAAAGAGGAAGACAGCTCCATTTTAGCCTGGATGGCATAGAGCATTAAAAGAGGCAGCAACTCTTGATGCTTAGCAGACATCGCTGAGCAGAAGTAAGGGTGGATGGGTGGAGAGCCACAATCACTGGAGTTCCTGGCTTACTGTAAGCAAATGGTACCCAAAAGCATTTCAAATGGCATCAGAACTTTTAACTTGAGAAGATGCTGGCAGGGCAAGAACAACCATCCACACAGAATTAAAATTAAAATCCATTCAAATCAGCATAGTACTCACTTGCAAATGAAATGAGCTGAAAAGTGAACAATCACTCCAGAAAGTCCACCTGATTGTCTTACCTTCTGCACTTTGTTGTAATTTTTGATAGTTATTGGGATTATTAAAATTTTCCGCATGAAGACTGAGATAAAATAGCTGTTCAAAATCACTACAGATCCCTTGATTCCCATTACTAATTCTCAGTCTCCCCCTCTCAGAAACTAATGCTTAACTTTCCATTTTATATACTTGCTCAAACTCTTATATGTTTGCTTGTATATTTCTGGCTAACCTGCTCATCATCTATTTTCTCCCTCTTTATTGTACTTTCTGTTATCTTTTGCTGGAAAAGTCCCAGACAATGGGAAAAATGTCAGTATAATATCTTTATTTTAGAAAGCCAAAGAAACAAAATTAAAAGATAGCCATAGACAAGTTAGCATAATATCTGTTACTGGGAAAATGTTAGAATCTATTATAGAGGATAGAACAGTAGAGCATTAAGAAATTCATCATATGATCAAGCAGACTCAGCATGGCTTCATGAAGGAGAAATCGTGCTTGACAAATTTATTAGAATTCTTTAGAGGGGTGACACGCACAGTGAGACAAAGGTAAAGCAGAGGCTGTAAAGTATTTGGACTTTCAGAAGGAATTTGAAAACGTACACACGTTAAACTACTTAATAAGATAATAGCCCATGATGTTGGAGATTGTGTATTAGCATGGATAGAGGATTGTTGTCAAGAGTATGTTGCTGGAAAAGCACAGCAGGTCAGGCAGCATCTGAGGAGCAGGAGAATTGACGTTTCGGGCATAAGCCCTTCATCAGGAAATAATAGGTGACTGAAAGGATAGATAAGGAAGACATTTTTAGGTTAGAAATCTGTAACTAGTGGAGTGGCATTATTTTCAATGCTGGAATTATAATTATTTACAAGCTCTATTAATGCCTTGGATGAGCAAAGTGAGTGTACTATAGCCAAGTTTATGAATGATATAAAAATAAGTGGGAAGGCAAGTGGTGAGGATGACACATAGAGTATGCAGAGAGATGTGGACAAGTTAAAACAAATGAGCAAAATGTTGGCTGATATAATATAATGTGGGAGAATATAGATTATACATATTGCCAGGAATAATAGTGGAGCTGAGTATCTTTTAAATGGAAAAAGACTGCAGAAAGATAAAGAAGGATTTGACAGTGCAGTGCCATGAATCACAAAAAAAAAACTAGCATCCAAATTCAGCAGGTAATAGGGAAGGGAAATGGAGTATTGGCCTTTATTTCAAAGAGAATGGAACACAGAGGGAGGGAGGTTTTGCTGAGCTATTGAAAGCATTTTTTGACCAGAGCTGGAATACTGTGAAGAGATTTGAGCCACTTTCTAAGGAAAGATATATTGGCATTGAAAGCAATCCAGAAAAGGTCGCAAGGCAGATACCAGGTCTAGAAGGATTGTGAAGTGAGGAGATAGTAGTTATGATTTGGAGATGCCACTGTTGGACTGGGATGTACAAAATTAAAAATCACACAATACCAGGTTATAGTCCAACAGGTTTAATTGGAAGCACTAGCTTACCCCAGACAGACAGACACACACACACACATATGCACACATACACATATACGTTTGTGGGGTGAATTTGTACTTGCAGAATTACATTGTACTTTGCTCAAAAACTGCATGAATCCATGTAAGACTCTGTTAACTCACCTTTTAGATTAGAATCAGTCTAAACATTATGGCACAGACAGGGAACACAGGGGGCTAACACCTTCAACATCTTAACATCTTATCTGGCTGACACCAATTGTTACAGTTAACCTGAGAATGTAACTTTTTTTTTAAAATGTTTTATGATTTACATATGAAAGAAGTGAAACTATCATGGTCATTCTAACAGATGAGAGACTCAACAAAAAATCAAGGTATTTTTCAATGTATAATTTCAGTTACATCACACTGTAAACCTTTGCTGTAAATTCTGTGCCTTACAATGGTGTCCTCCACTACCACCTGATGAAGGAGCAGCGCTCCTAAAGCTAGTGCTTCCAATTAAACCTGTTGGACTATAACCTGGTGTTGTGTGATTTTTAACTTTGAAATGAGGAGAGATTGACTAAGTTTGGTTTGTGTGCATAGGAATATAGAATATTGAGTCATCCTTATTGGAACATAGACGATTTTGACAGGGTAAAACAGAAAGGTTGTTTCCCCTTGTGGGAGAATCCAGGACGAGAGGGCATTTCTCAGAATAAGGTGTTGCATATTTAAGACAGAGATGACGGGAATTTATTTTCTCAGAGGGCATGGAGTCTGTGGAATTCTTTACTGCAGATGGCTGTTAGTACAGGGTCATTAAGTATGTTCAAGACTGAGATGGACAAATTTTTAAGTGTGAAGTAACAAGGGTTATTGAGTTACAGGGAAAAGTCAGGGAAATGGAGTTCAGGATGATCAGACCAGCCTGATCTCATTGAGTGGCAGAGTGGATTTGATGGGTGAAATGGACGGCTTCTGTTCCTGCATCATATGGTCTTATGTAATGACCTTTACTTAGGATTAAGACTTTCATTTCAGACCTAAGTTGAATATAAAATTTGACCATGTTATGATCAGCTTTTCCTCGAACATCTGTCATTATAACGTCGTTAACAAATTCTGTCTCATCATGCATTTCCAAATCTAAAATAGCCTACTTCACAGATGGTTCCACCATGCACTATTCTGAGGAACTGACTCAAATACAAACTATGAACTCTTCCTTAACTTTATTTTACCAATTTGAAATACCTGACAGTTATATGAAGATTAAAATGGCCCATGATTGTTCTGGTACCTTTCTGACAAGCTTGACTTATATTCTGTTCAGCTACTGTTAGGTGCACCATAGATTATTTGGACCAATCGTTCTTTTTCCTTCCTATTTATTATCTCCACTTAAATTGATTCTACAACTTAATCTTCTGAACCAAGGTCATTTCTCACTCCTAGGCTTATCCTATCAATTAAGTAAGCTATCACACCACTTCTCTTTTCTGCCAACACTTCTGAAATGTCAAAAATCCCTATACATTTGGTTCCCAGCCTTGGCCCCCTGGCAGTCACATTTCAGTGCATTTGTTGTCTTACCAATTCAGCTATGTTGTTATGAATTCTGTATGCATTCAGATAAAAAGCCTTTTTACCCTTTTCACTGCTCGCCCTATTTGATGATGCTCCATTTTCATCTCTAAGTACTGTCCCTTCCTATAACACTCTGGTTCTCATCATCCATATCACTATCTTGCAATATTACCTTGTCTTCGCTCTTCAAAATTTCTAAATATTCCCTCATTTGAACACTCTCCACTTAATTCAAACCCCGACCTACAACGCTAACTATTCACTTTGAGGTTCTTTTTTAATTTAGCCTCAAGCCACTAATACTTCTCAGCAGATGCTCTTTCTTATTGCTAACTATGTCATTAGTATTCATGTAGACCATTACAATTAGACTTATTGAAGGCATATGGCTGACATTTGTCTGGTTTTGACCTGGATGGCCTGGGTTATCAAAATATTGTAACCTGGTTGTCAAAGTATATGCTGGAAGTAGAATGCACAAAAGGCCTCAATCAGGGAAATAGAGAGGTCAGGAACTGTGGAGTACTATGCTTGGCTCAGCCCACAAAGGATTTAAACACAAGTTACACATTTTAAATGCATTAATTATAAAGATTTCCAGTGGCTATTATTCAACTTCAAACATCAATACATGGCCCACACTTTACATTCAAGCTCCATCTTGCAACTTGTCTTATCATGGATCTTACAAGAATCAATCAAAGTGATATTTCTCTGATTGTTTTTAATTAGGCAGTGATATCTCCATAGTGAAATAGCTTGCTGATACCAACTAACTCACACATGAAGATCATGAAAGAAGGAACCACAATTCTATCAATGTCCCTAGCATGAACCATTGCCTCCAGAAAACAAAAGAAGTGTGGGTACAGCAGGATATATTACATTTTAGATGCTTCCTGAAATGAAGAAAATTCTGATCAATAACGAAGGGCAGACAGAATCAAGTGAAAGACTGAATTGTTACAACATGCATTGTTTCAACACTTTATTAATTGTCATTATTACTATGAAGTCTTCTTTTCAACAGATAAATTGAAGTTGGCATTAGTAGTGATATATTGTAACCAGAATAATAGGCAGTCAGACATTGACATGTGCTGGCTTGAGAGCATTGTTCCCATACATCTCACCCTCATATTCCACATACCAATAAATGTCATTGATTCCTAACCAACTATCAATTATTTTTTGATTAAATATGCTTCTTTAAACTAATTCCTTCTCTCTGAAAAGACTGGCAATTTGTTTCATGGTCAGCTTGAATAGGTGAGGGAATAGGCAGTTTGTAATGAATGCTTACTTGACATACATCAAGTGTAAACAAATCAGATATTCACATAACATATAGAAAAAAAGCTTTTAAAAAATCCCAGACAACTCAAAATGATTTATCAGTTGTACCAGGAAAAAAATGAATTTCTTGTAATGTAGTTGATGCTGCCCCGCATGGATATACAGAACCACTGAAGCTGTTGCTTAAAAACAAAATGATTGCTTTGTTTCCGAGGAATCAAGAGAAACTAGCAGATTGTGAAAGAACTACTTCCAAATGATTTGATTTCCCCTCAGTCTGCTTCACGTTTGTGACATTACAAATGTCATTCTTCTCTTTCACAGGTGCAATGTGTCAAGCAACACAAGGCTTTGCATATTTGCATGTAGGTGAGCAACTATACCAGAAAAATAAGAAGCAAGATTCTCGCTGCAACTCCGCCTAGTCTGTTTGAGATTTATGGACTGGTTCAAAAGACCAAACAACTGGGGAATCAGCTCTCTGCCATGCCAGGTTGCCTGTCATGAAGTAATGCAGCTGAATACAAGGGGAAAAAAATTCCTGTGCAAAATGGCACTCTTACCATAAATCATAAATAACAAGCAAAACACAATATAAAGTACCATTTTATTAACTGTCTTTTAGCATTTACAGCATCATTTTTCTGGTAACCTGTCCAGGGGGAGAATGCTGCAATGCCTGATGAGATCCATATGTGCAGGGGAAAAAGTAAGAAATGAAAAATAAAAGGGCAGGAGAATAGGGATTCTGAGAAAGGGACAGCGCCATAAAAGGATCAGCTATCCTTCAGTGCTGGTTTCATTATAAATGGTGAAAAAAGAATTGATACTTTTACTGCATGTGTCTGCAATGAAAAATATATTGAGACTGTGACATTTCTTATGATGCAACTCTCTTTTTATTTTCTCTGGCCTTTTCTGTTGCATGATCTGCAGATCTCTTTGAATTTCTAATATATACCTCATCCTGTTACTTGACATTACAGCTGTTAGCACCTTCAAAAAACTGTCAGGACAGACATTACTTAGGCTGGTTCCATCTTAAATAATATATATGTCTTTCTGCCTCTATTAGAAAATCTTGGAAAGGCTTTTGAGGCACCCATTGCTGCTTCCTAATGAACAGCAAGGTCAATTTCTACATCCTCTTCTCTTTCAACCTTTCTAAGGTCTGCTCATCTGATGAGAGCTAATCTTACTAGTTTTTTTCCTCTCTCTTTCATCACACTCAGCTCTGACCCTGGGAACTGTGTCCCTCATCCAGCTTTCATTGCTCCCCTCCATATTGCCCTCCGCCATCAGGATGTACATGCATTTATTAAAAATGCCCTGACTATCTGTGAGCCAATTGTGGATTCACATATTGACATTGCCAACTTTGGACAATATATCATTAAATTCCCATCACACATTTCCCTTTAAGTAGGATTCCCCTTCTGGCTAAATCTTTCATTATTTGCCCCTCTCATTATCATTAATTGTTGTAGTCTTTATCTCTAAACCACACTTTGATCTTTCCCCCTGCTCCTTTGGTGATCTATTCTCCTTTGAACATTTCATTAAAATCCTTGTTCTGTACCATCCGCCCTAAATGTCACTCCAACTATCTGAGATGTATTCTTTGCTTTTCTCTCCTTCCCTTTGCACTTAATTTTTTCTCTCCTTCTCCTTCCCTTTGCACTTAGCGATTTATTATCCTCTGCAATTTCAAATTCATCTCAACTTCCATTTCCCCTTCTCCACATTTACTGCCTCCCTACATCCCTGACCCTCTCAACCTATGCAAATTCGCCTAACCACTATCAAGGACACCATCACAAGCTTATCATTTTATATCACATCCGTAACCCTGCCTTGCATATAACTGTTATGGCGATTATAGATCATTTCCTGGTATCAATTTGTATTCTTATTCCCCTCGGCCTGTTTGAAATCCATTACCTTCTGTGTCTGAACCTGGAAAAATCCATTACCTTAATTACTTGACAGTGCTCTGAAATTCCCAACTACTTAACCGTTGATTTTTACTTTATCCTGACATTTTAACAGCAAATGATTTTGATAAGTCACACCCTCTCCATCAAATTAAATACCCTTCTCCCAGTTAAAACAACTACTCCTAGTACTCTCCAATGATCTGCACTCTATTCTTTTGCTCATCTGCAAATTGCCTTTAGTGATATCATATGAAACCATGGTATCACTTTCATCACATATGCCAAACACCTGTCCCTCCATCTCATTTGGCCTCTCCACTCCCTTCGCACTATCAGACTATCTTCCAATTGTAGGCAGAAACCTTCTCCAATTAAATATTGGGATGTCAAAATCCATTCCTTCAGCTTCCACCAGCTATTCTCTGTTCTCTTCTTTGTAAATTCTATCCGTCTCCCAGCCAACTATTTGATTCTGAGCCTGATTTTGTTTTCAAAGAAACCTGAAAGAACTAGCAATGCTGGAAATCTGAAACAAAACCAGAAATTGCTGGAAAATCTCAGCAGGTCTGGCAGCAGTTGTGGAGAGAAGTCAGAGTTAATGTTTCAGGTCTGAGTTCTGAAGAGAGGTCACTGGAGCCAAAGCGTTATCTCTGATTTCTCTCCCCAGATGCTGCCAGACCTGCTGAGATTTTCCAGCAATTTGTCTTCTTGTTTATGATTTTTTCAGCTTTGGTGTCAGTTTTAAGCACAAACCGAGCTGCCTATTGCTGAACACTGATCATGACATCACTAAAGCTGCCTTTTTCCATCCCCGTAACATTGCCTGACAGTGGCTTTTCCTCAGCTCATCTGCTGCAGTAATTCTCATCCCTCTTTCTGTTAGCTGTAGCATTGGTTATTCCAGTGGTCTATTGGTCAGTGTCCTATGTTATACTCTCCATAACATTGATCACTCATAACTCCACATCCTAACTCACAATCAGCAGTCCTTGCAAGCTGCAGAACTGCAGTCGCTTGGAGCTGCAAACGTTGACTCTGATTCTTTTGTTGTGCACAGCCGTTGGCGATTGATATAACAGACACAGAAAAAAAATAGGAGGAAGCATATCTTTATGTTCACTGATCTGTGTTGTCTCCCAATTAAATAATCACTGGACTTCATAATTTTCATCCTGGTTTCCAAACCATACTATAGCTTTGTCCTCCCTATCTCTTTTGGCCTGAGAATCTCCCTAAACCTTTGCAATTTTCCATTTCTGGACATATGAGTATTTCTGATTTCAATCACTCCGTCTTTGGTGGCCCTGCCTTCAGCAATCTCGGCCCTAAGATCTGGATTCCACTTTCTTGAACTCTCTGCCTTTTCTTCTTCCTTTGGCATACTCCTTAAAATCCATCCCTTTGGCCGAACTTTCCATCTCTCAGGGCTCATTATCTTCTATGTAGCTTTGTGTCAATTCTGATCCATGGCATTCCTGAAAAATACCTTGAGAAGTTTTATGACATGAATTTTGTAGGCAACACTTACCAAGAGCAGAGCCAGTTACGTTTGTAAGTGATGCTGTGGTTGTGAATTTTAAAATGGTGTGTTTGGATGGGTAAAATTTTAACACTTTAAAAATCTGAATCCTCACATGGACCTGTTAACTTCCTGCTTTGGTAAAGGTAGATTGGAAGTCAGGTAAATGATACATTGCCAAGAGGTGGGTGAGTGTTGTAAATAGTTTAATAAGACACTCACCTCATATTTAACATTAAAAATCGCACAACTCCAGGTTATAGTCCAACAGGTTTATTTGGAAGTATAAGTTTTCAATTGTTGAAGGAGCAGTGCTCTGAAAGCTTGTACTTCCAAATAAACTTGTTGGACTATAACCTGGTGTTGTGCGATTTTTATTTTTTTACTTCGTTCACTCCAGTCCAACACTGGCACCCCCACATCATGGTTCATATTTAACAACCATTTTAAACTTAACCCTGGCTGGGTAACATTTTGGTGACGTTGGGAAATCAAGCAGCTAAATAAAATTGACAGTTTATGGATTCTAAAGATAAGGGCAGCTCATGCTCATAAGGGCAAGCTCCAGTTTGCTTGCTTTACCAACACCACAAACTCGCTTATTAGTGTCTATCCTCCCCATCTCCAACTCTGATACCATCAGTAGGTGTCTGATAACCTCCATCCTCTGATTTTCAAGCATCTCTCTTTCCAATCCCCCTAAAGTTGGCATCAATCTTTCCATTGCCCTTCAATCTCCGTTAGCTAGTCTTTCTAAATCTGTCTCCTCCTCTGTATCGGTCGACTGTGCTCTGGTGCTAAATGCTGATACTCTCATAGATTGACAGTCTCTCATTCTGGCTAACTGAAATCCAGAATTTTTTTTTAAAATGTCAATCAAGTCTTGGCATTAAATTGGGAGGATCTTCGTGAAATCCCATTCTATTTCTCCCCCAAATTCATTGTCCAGCATTTTGAGATTTATTTATATCATACTTGTTGTATCTTAACCTCCATTTATATTACAAAGCCATTGTACTGATTATGCATCTTTGCTTTAAAAGAAGTATTGCTTTAAGATCTCAATATGTAGATGGGCCAAAGGCCAGGATGTCATCATATGTCCAGAGGCCACAGTCTGCATTTCAGCATCCTGGACCATGGATATGTCTTGACATTACACTGCACCATATCTACTAGCTGGTGTAGATAAACCCATAAAAGATCTTCATATAAATTGGATAAGTACATAATTTGTATTGCAAATAGCTAGCACAAATAATCACTGCTTGGTTTGCAGCAGCGATTGGCTCTTCCAAAAAAGGCAGAACAAAGAAGGCAGCTTGACATTACGAGCTTGTGGACCAAGGGGAAAAGTAGCAGGCAAGATATCACAGCAATTTATAAGGTTGCACAAAACAGAAAACAGAAGAAGATAAGATTTCTTCACAAACTGTAAATTGGCTAGTCCATGCAAGCAGCCAATTGAGCCAGGATCATACTATATAAATTCTAAAAGGTGTTAGGCATTCCCATGCAGAACAAAGAAAACGCATGTGCAAATCAATCAAAGGAGAAAAAGAGCAGGCTTCAGTCTGGAATAGTGCAAAGTCAACAAGATGATTTTACATAGAAAATAGAAAAGTGACTCCAAGTACAGTGCTGAATACAAATACAAAGCTGGACAAAACAAAATATAAAGAAAAAATTAGAAAAGACAGCAAGTACATTTCTAAAAGAGGCATAACAGTTAGACTATTAAAATCCTTATTCTGGATTAGTGGTGCTGGAAGAGCACAGCAGTTCAGGCAGCATCTGAGGTTTAGCAGTAAAATCGACGGTTTGGGCAAAAGCCCTTCATCAGGAATAAAGGCAGAGAGCCTGAAGCGTGGAAAGATAAGCTAGAGGAGGGTGGGGAGAAAGTAGCATGGAGTA
>NC_057724.1:19009772-19014807 GCF_004010195.1 Chiloscyllium plagiosum
TATTGTACTCTATGCTACTTTCTCCCCACCCCCACCCTCCTCTAGCTTACCTCTCCACCCTTCAGGCTCTCTGCCTTTATTCCTGATGAAGGGTTTTTGCCCGAAATGTCAATTTTGCTGCTCCTCGGATACTGCCTGAATTGCTGTGCTCTTCCAGCACCACTAATCCAGATTCTGGATTCCAGCATCTGCAGTCATTGTTTTACCTATTAAAATCCTTAGAAAGCAAATAAAGACCAGAAGGATGGATACCAAATACTCCAGCATGAAATGGAGGGTCACAAGTTAGAATTAGAATTAGAATTAGAAATAGAATTAGGTTTTATTGTCATGTGTACCCGAGTACAGGGATACAGGAGAACAGTGAAAAATGCTGAAAATTGCAGTTCTCCGGTGCCATTGTAGGTACAAAAAGCCAGAATTAACAGCATCAACCATCTAAGATATGAAATCAAAACAACAATTTTAGATACAAAATGCAGATTTTCTTAAAAAATGCAGAAATACAAGAAACAGAGCCAAGAAGAAAGGGAAACATTTGTACAGTCATTTCTTCGAATAGCACGATAGTCACGTTCCTGTGCGACCCTGCACAATACAAGGGTTACTCCATGCAAATGACACTTAACGTGTTGGTGATGCAATCACACTATAGCCAACATGTGTTTTAAAAGTTTGCGCTTTAGAAATAGCGTCACTTATTTGTCAATCGCATTAAATTGAATGCCCGTTAATGAAACATGCGTTACAGAAGAACAATCTGTATCTTAAAGTCTTACCTCCATAAGGTAAGTGGGCCTCCATCCTCAAAGCCACAAGTCGCTCTTAACTCACTGCTGCTGCCATCCCCCAGAACCTGTTCAAGTGGCTACCCTTCTTTTCAGACTTTTTGAATGAAAACCTTAATTATGCTTCATAGACTAAGTAGACACAAATACTCACAAATACATAAACAAGCAGTGAAATTACTAACTTTTTTCACGCTATGTTTTGGTTAAATTCAATCATGTGCTAGGGTGGACTACAGCTCCAGGACCACTAACAGATTTCCATGATCTCAACTATCTGCTATTAGACATGTCTGTAATTTCAGCGTAGGCATGCCATTCAACTATAAAAGGATGTTTCAGCTGAGTTAAATTTTAACCTTATCTGAAATCTATAAAAATAATGGACCCTTTAAAATTTAGTGTTGCATTACCACTTTTTTCCAATGCACAGTCCCATAACATTTTCTGTATGAACTCGCAGACATTTATTCAGTTTGTTGTTCAGTTGCATACATGCAAAACACAGTGGAAATAGTGCGCACATGCATTGTTCAACAAAATCAAGTCTAGCAATAACTCCCCCTCCTAATCTAAGAGAATTGAAGTCAATGATATCATCCCGAGCATCATTCTAGTTCAAATCAACCAAGCTATCACAAACTATTGAAAGGGAAGCTGTCCTTCCTAGTTTAATTAGTTTAGTAACAAAAAAAACCTGCAGATGTTGGAATCCAAAGTAGACAGGAAGAAGGCTGGAGGAATACAGAAAGCCAGGCAATGAATCCGGTTGGTGGCAGGGAGGAGTGGAAGGGAGGGGGAGGAGCTTGGAAGGGAGTTGGCGGATGTGAAAGGAGGTTATTTAAAATTGGAGAACTCAATGTTGAGTCCTCCAGGCTGTAGGCTGCCCAGGTGGAAGATAAGGTGTTGCTCCTCCAATTTGCAGTTTTGTTCATTTTGTCAATGGAGGAGGCCAAGGATGGTCTTGTCGGAAAGGGAGTGTGGGTGGTGACTGGGAGGTCAGATCGGCCCGCAGTGATTCATTCCTTTACCTGTCGGATTCATTCCTCTCATTGACCAACCAGGTTATACCCTCTACCTGTCTTCGCCTATCTCCACTTCACACTGCCCCTGCCACCCCCTTTATCTGCAGCTCCCCCTACATCCACCTCCAGTCCTGAAGATGGGTTACACCCGAAATATCGACTTCTCCACCTCCTGATGCTGCCTAGCTTTCTGTGCTCTTCCAGCCTCCTGCCTGTCTCATCTGGTTTAGATGGAAGCTAAATATTGGTTTTCCTAACTGGAAAGGAACTCTAGCTCACTGTTTTCAGGTATCGGACCTTGGTTAAAGTGATGATTAGTAGTCTATAAGAAAAGAAATGGTAGATAGACCAGGATTAATTTTGTTCAAAAATAATACAAATTGCATTGGAACAGTAATTTTGCACAATGTTTCTCAGATGGAAGGCCTCCTTTAAGAGAAATAGTTGCATGTGGAAGCATTAGAACAAATTTGGCAATAACTATGTACAAGCATCAATCCATAAGAACAGTATTGTCCACTTTTCCCAATGGTAATTTACCACCAATAGCAGATTAAGTCAGCAAATCAGAGCTTTGTTACAATAATAGATTTAACTGAATAAGCTTAATAAGTCAGATCAATACAGATTAGTGCACAGTAAAACTGACAATGCAAATTTGAAGAAAGTGGCTAACTAATGGAATAGACTGAGTAAACCAGGATTTACTGAATAGAAATAGATCAAAGTGGACAAGGTGTCCAAAAGGAGACCAAATACCTTTCAAACCAAACATCAATCTTTTCTGCCTGCCAACCCGAGGGAATACTGAAGGGATTGGATGAGGATATTCAGCTGTTGAATACAACCCCTCTTAGGGAAAAATAATTTGGATGACTGTCTTAAATATTTAGTGACATTACGAAAAATGTGCACTTCTGTCAGGCTCACAAAACATCTCCAGGAGCAAGTGCTCTGGGAGGGAAACTTCACTGGTCACTAAGTATTAGTTTCAATTTACTAAATCATACAATCCCTACAGTGCAGAAGCAGGCCATTCGGCCCACCAAGTCCATACCAACCCTCCAAAGAGTTTTCCACACAGACCAACCCCATTTTTGTTCCCCTGCATTTCCCATGGCTCACCCACCTAGCCTGCACATCCCTGGATACTATGGGCAATTGAGCATGGCTAATCCATCTAACCTGGACATCTTTGGATTGTGAGATGGAACCGCTCCCAAAGGAAACTTGAGTAGACATGGGGAGAATATGCAAACTTCACACCTGAGGGTTGAATCAAACCCAGTACCTGGAAGTGTGAGGTGGAAGCGCTAACCACTGAGCCTCCATGTCACCTGCAATGAAACATATTTTGTCGTGGTCAAAATGTGTGGCGCTGGAAAAGCATAGCTGGTCAGGCAGCATCCGAGGAGCAAGAGAGTCAACGTTTTAAGCATAAGACTGATCAAGAGGGCGGTGCCGAGTTGGAGGGTTGGATCTGGATAAGGAATGGGGAGGGGAGATGAGGAAACTGGTGAAATCGACATTGATACCGTGTGGTTAGGATGGCGGAAGATGAGGCATTCTTCCTCCAGGCGCTGGGTGGCTAGGATTTGACATTGTAGGTGGCCCAGAACTTGCATGTCCTTGGAGGAGCGGGAGGGAGAGTTGATATTTGATCATGGTGCCTTTCTGTACATCGGTTGGCTGCTATGTTTCCTACAGTGTAATAATATTTCTTTTCTGTAATCAACCTGTTTAAATGATATTATAACACATATCTAGAGCAGATGGGACTTGGGTCTCCTAGTCCAGATGTAGGTACATTACTACTGCTCCAAAAGATACAAAGTGAAATATATTGTATTAAGTTCAATGTTCAACATAGCAGCACATTTAATCATGTTTGCAATCCTGAGTATTGGCTCCACTTGCTTTAAAAGTTATGCTAATGCAACAAAAGCCCTGCAGTAGCAACAACCACTACTGACATGCAGTGAACTTGCCAGTGCAGAAAATACTGGCAAAGGAAACTAGGAATGCATGCTAACCAGTCTCCTTTCCTCATTTCCGGTAAAAGTATTATCTAACATCTATCTCAGAGATAACACCGAGATTTTTGCCAGTATATGAATCTTGGAATTCAAAAGAAAATTGTAATCAGACCTACATGCAATAGAGGAATAGGCTCATGTACAATAAATGCATTTAATGTGGTTGAATGTCATTTATATGCACGTGGATAGTGCCAAAATTAAGGATGTGTGGATACCATACTGAGTTTAGAATTAAAGTCTGTTGGAAGAGTTAAAGACTGGTGCATTATTGTGCACAACTCTCTGTGCATTCTTGACCAGTGCCAAGGGGCTATAGCAAAATCATATAAATCATGTCAGGATATATAAACAGATTGGTCCATTGTAAAATAAGAGATAACATAGTGTCCGTGTACCAGTATTTGATTACTGGAATACAGTCCTAGTTTCTCACTAAGGTGGGAAATATAAAGCAACCTGAGAAAAGAAGCTAAGGCTACCTCACTTACACCCAGTTAAACAACCCTTTATAACCACAATAGGTTCAAAATGCTAGATTTTTTTTTTAATCTGAAAAATGCAGACTCCAGTAATTTATTTGAAGAATTGCTTTGAAAGAAAAGGGACCAGACAGTATCCAGATGGATTCATTATTTGAATTAGGCAGATGAGGGAGAAACAGGGGACATGTGCAATGATACAACATGCTAACTCTTCAAGCAGACCTTAAACATTTGCAGGTCTAAATTAGGTTGAATATACACTTCCAACTGAAAGATCACATGGTGTTCTCCAGTAAAGAGGATTGCATGCACACCAATGATTGTTGGCAGCTTGCAGAGCAGTAAGGTGATTATACAAGCCTGTAACACAGATTTGACTCTAGTTCTGTCATTCTCCAACCCACATTTCAATCAATATCTTGCCATAACCTTGCACAACTATGTATAATCTTCTAGGAAAAAGTGAGGACTGCAGATGCTGGAGATCAGAGGTGAAAATGTGTTGCTGGAAAAGCGCAGCAGGTCAGGCAGCATCCAAGGAGCAGGAGAATCGATGTTTCAGGCATGAGCCCTTCTTCAGGAATGAGAAGAGTGTGCCAAGCAGGCTAAGATAAAAGGTAGGGAGGAGGGACTTGGGGGAGGGGCATTGGGAATGCGATAGGTGGAAGGAGGTTAAGGTGAGGGTGATAGGCCGGAGTGGG
>NC_057724.1:19015561-19106835 GCF_004010195.1 Chiloscyllium plagiosum
CTGGTCCTCCTGGGAGCAGATGCGGCGGAGACGAAGGAATTGGAAATATGGGATGGTGTTTTTACAGGGGGCAGGGTGTGAGGAGGTGTAGTCTAGGTAGCTGTGGGAGTCGGTCAGTTTATAGTAAATGTCCGTGTTGATTCGGTCGCCCGAGATAGAAATGGAGAGGTCTAGGAAGGGGAGGGAGGAGTCTGAGATGGTACAGGTAAATCTGAGGTCGGGGTGGAAGGTGTTGGTAAAGTTGATGAACTGTTCAACCTCCTCGTGGGAGCATGAGGCAGCGCCGATACAGTCATCGATGTAGCAAAGGAAAAGGTGGGGGTGGTGCTAGTTTGGCTGCGGAAGATGGACTGTTCCACATATCCTACAAAGAGGCAGGCATAGCTGGGGCCCATGCGGGTGCCCATGGCTACTCCTTTGATTTGGAGGAAATTGGAGGATTGGAAAGAGAAGTTGTTCAGAGTGAGGACCAGTTCAGTCAGTCGAAGGAGGGGTCAGTGGAAGGGTACTGGTTGGTACGGCGGGAAAGGAAAAGCGGAGAGCTTTGAGTCCTTCGTGATGGGGGATGGAGGTGTACAGGGACTGGATGTCCATGGTGAAGATAAGGCGTTGGGGACCAGGGAAGTGAAAATCATGGAGGAGGTGGAGGGCGTGGGTGGTGTCCCTAATGTAGGTGCGGAGTTCTTGGGCTAAGGGGGACAGGACGGTGTCAAGGTATGCAGAGATGAGTTCGGTGGGGCAGGAGCAGGCTGAGACAATGGGTCGGCCGGGGCAGTCAGGTTTGTGGATTTTGGGCAGGAGGTAGAAACGGGCGGTGCGGGGTTGTGGGACTATGAGGTTGGAGGCGGTGGTTGGGAGGTCCCCTGAAGTGATGAGGTTATGGATGGTCTGGGAGATGATGGTTTGGTGGTGGGAGGTGGGGTCATTGTCAAGGGGGCAATAGGAGGAGATGTCCGCAAGACACCCGGACCAACCACCCAACCACCCCATGGCTCAACACTTCAACTCCCCCTCCCACTCCACCAAGGACATGCAGGTCCTTGGACTCCTCCATTGCCAAACCATAGCAACACGACGGCTGGAGGAAGAGCGCCTCATCTTCCGCCTAGGAACCCTCCAACCACAAGGGATGAACCAGATTTCTCCAGTTTCCTCATTTCACCTCCCCCCACCTTGTCTCAGTCCCAACCCTCGAACTCAGCACCACCTTCCTAACCTGCAATCTTCTTCCTGACCTCTCTGCCCCCACCCCCACTCCGGCCTATCACCCTCATCTTAACCTCCTTCCACCTATTGCATTTCCAACGCCCCTCCCCCAAGTCCCTCCTCCCTACCTTTTATCTTAGCCTGCTTGGCACACCCTCCTCATTCCTGAAGAAGGGCTCATGCCCGAAACATCGATTCTCCTGCTCCTTGGATGCTGCCTGACCTGCTGCGCTTTTCCAGCAACACATTTTCAGCTATGTATAATGTTAAACACAATGAACCACTCCAAACGCAAGCATTATTTAAATCGATCACAAAATACTTGCTAGTTAGTTGTTAGATTGTTTCTTCTTGGTGTTGCAATTGTACTTGTTCTTGGAGCTTTGCCATACTTGGCCAATGCTTCAATAGTCTATAGGGAGTGGTCTACCTGCTGCTGAAGTAATGTTTGTTTTACTTAAACATCTTGTGTCAAAAGATGTTGTCTCCAATTCATGTTTGACCTGACAGAGAATCAAGTTAACATGATTCGAAAAATGAAGTGAATTGACACAGAGGGCGAAGAAAGAGAGGGAGGAGGGCACTCACTAACAGGCCATGTCCATCAAAGATTTTTAACGATCTCTGATCCTACCTCAACTTCATTCAGGACTGAAGCATTTTTGATACCCAAAACAGATTATGATTGAAATTTGTCAATTGCTTTTTATATTCGTGGGCCTGGATTCATTGCCAAATTGGCCCTTGAACTGAATGACATAATAGGCCAACTTCAGAGGCAGTTAAGAGTCAACTACATTGCTGTGGATTTGGAATAGGTTGAACCAATTAAGGATGGTAGAGTCCTTTCGTCCAGGACATTAGAGAATCAAATACGCATTTATGGCAAATGACAATGGTCACCATCAAAGTTGCTTTTAACTCCAGCTCAAATTTCACCATCTGCCTAGTGAGGTTCAAACCCAAGTCCTCAGAGCATTAGCCTGGTCCCATTACACTACTACGTCCAGTCAATCAGTGCCGTCACAACCTTAAAGCAGGGGAAGGACTGCATTGCCTGTTGCTGTCATCTTCACTGTAATCCCTAACTTTGACACATCTAGCTTATCCCAGGCTCCTGCTGGATACGTAAGCAACAACTGACAATTTGCCATGCATTGCTGGGTGGTCAATGCAAATGCAAGATCAAGTGATAAGTGTCTCCTCATCCGCCTTGCCTCGATCTGCTTCTACTAACAACTGGGACGGTTCAATTCTTGGGAACCTGAAAGGAAAAGGAACAAGAGTTGAGTTGAGGGGAGAAAGATAAAGAAGAAAATGCAATTATGGATCCAAGGAGGTTGCGGATTGTGGAGGGATGATGTTATGCACTAACCTCTGCTGGAAAAATAGAGGGAAGTGTATCAATGAGCATCCTGCACAATTATTTGGATAATGTGGATGTTGTAGTTGAATAGCTGCCAGCGTGTCTGAGGTGTGAGTGCTGGTTGTCTGGCTTGCAACAGTGTTGAATATCGGAGAGTGAGGTAAAACATTTGAAGCAAAGTGTTGAGTCCTGATTGATAGAAATTCCTGGTAGGTGAGTGGTGGGAATGTAGTGAAGTGAGCAATATGTTGCGCTAGTGATATGATGAGATGTATAATTGAAACATAAATGTACTCACCTTGATAACATATGTCAGTTTACTCAACTTCTCGCTCTGTATCCATGTTTTTGGAGCAACGTTCCTGCATTGATCTTCATGCTGCTACCTCCCAGTACCTTCACTGTGGATCAGTCAGTCACTCACTCACCAAAACAAACTCCCTGCTGATGAAGAAAAAGATAAAAACCACGGGTAACTCAAGCTTCACACCACAACCATTTGAAACAAATATTATTTGAATTCAAAGGTGGTGCTTGCAATGCAATTAATGGACATGGGTCAATTTTGTACCCCTATTTTCAGATTTTGGTTTGTCTCTTCAATGCAAATCATCGAGAAGATGCAGGAGAAACTCAGCAGATCTGGCAGCATCTGTGGGGTGAAACCAGAGGTAATGTTTCGAGTCCAGTGACTGTTCATCAGAACCATTCTGTGATGAAGAGTCACTGGACTTGAAATGTTAATTCTGTTTTCTCTCCCCAGATGCCGCCAGACCTGTTGAGTTTTACCAGCAATGTCTGTTTATATTTTCGGATATCCAGCATCCGCAGTCCTTCACTTTTATGAATAAAACATGGTCTCATTTAAAAGATGGGTCCTCAACAGAAAGCCCCCTTCCTATTGCACTGACATCCAACCTGGACTATATGCTTTAACTCTGCAAAATGATTTGAACCTGTGCCTTGCTGACGCAGAAGCAAGAATTAACGCCACTGAAAAAAAATTAACAGCAGCAGAGATAGAGCAGTGTGCTGACTGACTGCATGGCCGGTTTCATTTCAGAAGTCCATAATGCCTTACATAATGTGCTCATATCAACTTAGCAAGTACTCACACTGCTATAGAAGCTAATTTAACTCACAAAAGAAAATGATTACTATCTGCTCTTCCTGTTGTTTATGCTGGCCTTGGTGCTGCAATACTATTCATTTGTTAATGTTGAATATGCCAACATAAGGGTTGAATCAGCTCTGAATCATTACAGTAAAGGTTGAATTGTTTATTTAATTCACAGGAAGATAAGAATGTCAATTTCATTGCAAGATCAAATTAGCTTGTTCCCTTGGTTTCCCTTGCAGCATTTTTCCTCTGAAAGAAAGAACTGATAACTAGTTTGCTCCTTTGTGAAGGTTTGATGCAAAGATGAAAAGTATTTATACCTTTCTGCATATGCACCACTCTATTCATAATAGCTGGTTTCTGAGATTAATTCAGCATATGTAAGAAGCAAGTTTGAATTTGAGAACTGCCACATCAAAAGTGTTGCCTTTGTCATCTACGGATTTAAAGCAGAGTTTGAAAATCATTGTAAATATTTGGTACTTAATTTGAACAAATGTAAACATCACTCGCTATTTGAGGGATTAGGTCACACTTAACAATTGGGAATGTATGAAGCAGGTTGCCTGTGTGTACAGAAAGGAAGGCTTTTATTGAACTTACTGACTCTTTGCGTAGACCTCCCAAGGGGCATGTTTTAAGTACAGACAAGGGAATCAATCTTGGAAAATGCAAGCACCTTTGATCTATTAGTGTCCATGAGGGATTACATTTGTTATTTATATATTTAAATGGCTGTTCTGACAGCTCCATGGATTGCCTGAAATCACTAACCCAACCTCATCAACCAACTCAACTCCTCCAATCCCACTTTTAATTCACTCTATCCTTTCCCTCACCTTCCACCCAAACCCCTTACCTACCTCCTACCACTTTCTTAGCCAGTTGCCACTGAAACCTCTCACCCATCTATCCCACAGCCCATGTATGCACCCGTCACCCTACTCATTCACCCTACCTTCTGCATCCTCACCCACATGGAAACTAGTCCTGTGTCCTATCTGCCATCTTGACCCCCACTGTAGACTCTCAGAGAGCAACCTCCATCCCACCTGCACCTGCCACATGAACCCCTTCACCCGCCTGCACCCTACTCACTCAACCACTGCCACACAACCACATGACTACCTGGTTTTCTTTCCCCACACCCACCCATTTGCCAATCTAACCCATCACCTACTGATCTTCCATGCTAACCCTTCACCAATCCACCTATTACGTTACCTCCGCAACCGCTCACACACTTAGCTCACTTACTTTCTCTCTGTAGTGTTTGAGTGAGTCTTTGGGATATTTAAACATACTGGAATATAGTAGTTAATGCTGTAAAATAAACAGTTATGAAGGATGTCTGTAAGGAATGAGTGGGATAGTATACAAGAAGCGATTAACTATCAGGTTCACATTTAGAGATATGGAGAAGTACATCTGGAGAGAAAGAGGTAGGGGCAGGTTATTGGAGGGGATTCTAAGAGACAGAATTTACATGCATTTGGAAAGGGAAGGACTGATTAGGGATCATCAACATGGCTTTGTGTGCAGGAAATTATGTCTCATTTGATAGAGATTTTTGAAGAGGTGACAAAGAAGATTGATGAAGGCAGAGAGTTAGATGTCTATATTGACTTTAGCAAAGCGTTCAACAAGGTTCTGCATAGTAGACTGGCTAGTAACATTAGATCGCATGGGATCGGGGGAGCTAGCCAATTGGATACAAAATTGGCTTAAAGGTAGGAGACAGACGATGGTGGTAGAGGGTTGCTTTTCAGAATGGAGGCCTATGTCTAGTGATGTGCTGCAAGGATCAGTGCTGGGTCCTCTGCTTTTTGTCATTTATATCATTTTTATCATTTATAAATGATTTGGATGTCAATATAGGAGGTATGGTTAGTAAGTTTGCAGAAGACACCAAAGTAGGTGGTGTAGTGGACAGTGAAGAAGATTATCTCAGCATACAATAGGACCTTGATCAGGTGGACCAATGGGCCAAAGAGTAGCAGATGGAGTTTACTTTAGATAGATGTGGGATGTTGCATTTTAGTAAGGCAAACCAGAGCAGGACTTATACACTTAATGGTAGGGCCCTGGGAAGTGTTTCTGAACACATTCACGGTTCCAGGTGCATAGTTCCTTAAAAGTGAAGTTACAGGTAGACAGGATGGTGAAGGTGTTTGGCATTATTACCTTTACAGGTCAGAACACTGAGTGTAGGAATTGGGACATCATGTTGCAGCTCTATAGGACATTGGTCAGGCCACTTATGGAATAGGGCGTACAATTCTGATTGCCCTTCTGAAGGAAGAATATTATTAAACTTGAAAGGGTGCAGAAAAGATTTACAAGGATGTTGCCAGGACTGGAGGGTTTGAGCTACAGGGAGATGCTGAATAAGCTGGGGCTTTTTCCCTAGAATGTCGGAGGCTGAGGGGTGACCTTATAGAGGTTTATAAAAACATGAAGTGCAGGGATAGAGTGAATAGATAAGGTCTCATTTCCCAGGAACGAGGACATAGGTTTAAGATGAGAGGGGAAAGACTGAAAAGGGACCTGAGGGGTAACTTTTACACACATGAAATCAAGCTCACCCAGAGAAAGTGATGGAGGCTAGTACAATTACAACATTTGAAAGGCATATGGATGGGTATGTGAATAGGAAGTGTTTAGAGGGATTTGGGCCAAATGCAGGCAAGAGTGACCAGGTCAGATTGGGATATCTAGTCTGCATGGATGAGTTGGACTGAAGGGTCTGTTTCCATGCTGTATGACTCCATGACTCTTTATGTGGAGCTGCATGGTGCTGAGGCTGATATGCAGGAGAATGCTGAGAAAGCAGAGTGTGGGACTTGCTACCTGAAAATGTCATCTTGCGTTGCTTTTGTATCCTTACATAGCCATTGAACCTCTTGCAGTACTGCTGCCATGCTCTTGACACTGCTGCTGACTGCTTCCAGCCACATCTGTTGAAGTTGGGTAAGTTGACGCTTCCTCATGCCAATGAGAAATAATATATCTCATCAGGCCCTCATTTCCTTCAGCCACACTTTTAAGAATGAATCACAAAAGCTGGATACAGCCCTCTCATATCCTGCTTGCATTCCTCTCCTACTTCCTGCAGCCTTCAGGAACAATGCTGGATGCAGCTAGTGTAACACCTGCTGAGGTCTGTGTAATTAGAGAGAGTCCTTTATTGATTGAATTGGGTTGGCATCACACCCACAATCTTCAAAAATCCAGAGGCAAGACTCCAATTCCACGGCTGAGTTCAACAGCGTCAACAAAACCTGCCACTACTACAAATTTCAGTTTGGTGCTGCCACCCTACGAACCCATTACAAGCAGCCAGTCATTGTACTCAATCGAAAGTTAAGTAGTTGTGTCCTCAGCTGCCTAATGACTGAACTCTGGAATTCCTTTCCTAAACTTGTCTCTCCCCTTTTAATATTCTCTTGTAACCTACTTTGAGATATTTTACCGTATTAAAAGGAATGATATTGATACAAATTGTTGTGGTGAAAGGTTCATTGTCTCATCATTTACATATTTTTTAATGGTTACTGCGTGGTACTATTGATATTTATTTGTATCGTTTTGAAAAGTTGTTCTCCAAAATACTAATTTATCATACAGTTGACTAAGTGCATGAAGAACTTTAAAAATAACACACATTGTACTCACACTATTCTACACAGCTCACCTCATTACTTATGCACTGAGTGTCTATTGTGTCTCGTTTGTTGCAGAGATAAATTGAGTGTTGGGTGGTAGTAAGGGGAGTGTAGCACTTAATTTGATGCAACAGAGAAGGTCGCTAATCTTCTTTCAACAAGGCTGGCCATTCCTGTGGACCAGGGAGACAGCAGTGACTGGGTGGCAACTGCAGACCAAGCTGCTAGGATATGTTGGCCTGGCCTCCTTTGATGGTCCTGAGGAAAAGGACCCCTATTCGTTGCATCACCCACTTGACCATGTCCTTCACGTCCCAGTCTGACAATCACAGTGCCATCTTCTCCTTCTCAAACTGCTTCTAACATCCTTGACTGAGCAGGACAGCTTCAGAATGCCAGTGCTTATCCGAGTGCACTTTGAAGATGGTGTGGGCGCATGCAATGGGGTCACAATCAGATGTGGAAGACACCATTGGTGGCGGGATAGGTATGAGGTTAATAGTCCATAAGGCAACTTTGGTAAGGCAAGGTGAGAAAACATGCTCAGCCATGTGGAGGAAATCCTGCCAAAAACTAAACCCCAAAGTCACTCAGATGTAGTTAAAAAAATCAGCCCATAATTTCAATATCAAGTATTGCCACTTCATAATCACACCTTTGCTCTGCCGCAAGCTTGTAGCTTCACCCAGTTTAAAAAAAACTACTCTCTACTGTACCCATATAAGATATGTCCTCCATTCATATCCATAAGGCATCTCTGGGTGCCAAGATATTTTCACATAGTCACCTCAGGCAGCTGACTTTGATCGAAATAAATTCAGGTTCCACAGGAGAAACAACAATGTCCTGAACCAAATACAATCAGTCCCATTTGCAAAGATGTATCGGTGCTTTATCTATTATTCCATTATATAAGTTATGGGATGATTTACAATGTGTTCTTATCAATGTTTTATTTGGCCTTGATGTGAAAAGAAATGACCTCTATCATAGTTCTACCACTATAGGACAGAAATATATTCAGCCCTGACTAGCTACATAAGGGATGCTTTCCAGTCTAAGCTGTAAGCACCAGCAGACATTTCGAATGTTATTTACATGGTCCTCAACAAGGCTAATGTAAAATCCGGTTATTTGATTTGGAATCTTTTAGACAGAGGAAGGGCCCTCTGGTTAAAACTGTGCCTTTGGTGTTTTCAAATCCAAGCAACACATCTTTTGACGTGACAACAAAAGTCATTTAATTTGCTGGTGGAAGCACTTACTTTTCCTGAGGCAGGGACAGCAGTAAGTGTCACTGTTACACCTCTGATCCCAACTCAAAATCCCTCAGAGGAGAAGTTGATGTTTCTCCTCCAGCAGTAACCATCCCAAGCTTCACAAGATAGAAATATTAATTGCAGCAAACTAGGCCGGTCACACAAAATGGTGTTTGTTAAACAAAGACAATTCTGTTAATTATTGTGTACTGCATCTTTACATTAAGTTTATTGAAATCAAATTGGAACCCAATATATTATGTGAAGTATAAATATTGAAATTTTAAGGCAGTTTAATTTATGGTGAAGCGTTTAGTATGATGACTGTGTATATTTGTTCAGGGTATCTAGTTTATGGGGTTATGTTAATGATACAAAGGCAGACAATATTCTGGGAATGAAGGAGTAAACATGAAGCGACATTAAAAATAAATCATTACCTTCTTTGTATTTTTATTGCTTTTACCACTCTCAGTCTACCTGTCAGCTGTGAGTATAAGATCTAACAACATTTTCACGCAGAGGGTGGCACGTGTATGGAATGAGCTGCCAGAGGAAGTAGTGGAGGCTGGTACAATTGCAACATTTAAGAGGCATTTGGATGGGTATATGAATAGGAAGGGTTTGGAGGGATATGGGCCGGGTGCTAGCAGGTGGGACTAGATTGGGTTGGGATATCTGGTCGGCATGGACAGGTTGGACCGAAGGGTCTGTTTCCATGCTGTACATCTCTATGACTCTATGAACACATGGTGGCAGATGGACACAACAAAGAAAGATATATTAGATCACATGTAAGTTAAATGTAAAATTGTCAAACATAAGTAGAGAAAAGACAACTCTTAATTAAATATCCCTGACTATCTACCCAACCCCAGAGAGAGTAATTTCAAAAAGTTTATGAATGGACTGAATTTATTCAAATATTTCAGCTGTACAGGTACAGCTTCTACTTTGTATGAAGAGAAAAAATAGTCACAGATAATAGTTCCACTAATACATACAATGGGGAAAACAAATGTTCTCTGCTTGTGTAAACAAACTGAAAGAAAGATAGAGGTGGTGTCTTGGACAATTTAAGATTAACTTGGATACATATCTACATAAAATTAGTGACAGGTTTAAAAGCACATTAAGTAGTCCAACAAAGGTGTCTGCAATAATCATTTGACTTGACTTAGCAGTAACCTTCCAGAAACTTCTCAGAAGTCAAATTCAGCCTGGCGATCAATACCTCATTGGTCTCCTGCTGGGACCAGAATGCTAACTATTGCACCATAAACTGTCACAGAGTCCTGGTTACTCTAAAGAAGACCCATACACAAAAGAATCTCAAGTGACCCATATCCTTTTAGAAGATGTATTAATGGCTCCAATTAATCTCTGAGATGGGCCATCGACAGTTTCTTATTTTTAATACAAGCCTTTGTCTAGAAAACTGTTCGTCTGCCCAAGGAGGATTGGTCACATGACTCCAAAGCACAAAGCTCAACTGCTTTTTAAAAAAATATATATTTTATTGAAAAAATGCTTCTTTACAAAATTATAAAATTACAAAAGTATGAAAACATAACATTATAACAACAACAATAAACAATAAACCAATTACTATACTATTCTGCAAAAGAACTCACAACTTACACTCATTACACATCAATAAATAAATAAATAACGCTGCCCAGCTTAACAAGACCTCAGCTCTCAACCTTCGAGAGCATCAACTATTAAACCCATGTTTGCTCGAAATTCTTCCTCTCAGGACATTAGGCTTATTAAACCAAACCACCATGGCTAGACAAAAGCCCTAATCAAAATGGCAGGTTTGATCAGCTTCCAAATAATTCAAAAACAGCTGCCATGACTTATAAAAATTGTCCATTTTCTGGTGCACCAAGTTTGTAAGAAAGTCCAAAGGAATGTGTTCCCTAATTAACTTATGCCACCCTGACAGACCCGAAGGGTTCTCAGACACCCAGCACATCAGAATGTTCCATACTTAAAAGTTATTTGATCAAATGACATTAATGTTTCATTTTCAAACAGGTCACCCAAACAAGAGACTCCCCTATCTGCCCAGGAGTTAAACTCGAGATCCATTGTCCCTGGCTGGAAACCTGACATATCAACTATGGGAGTATGGAAAGGTGTTTTAGGCATATTACCCTCCATCTGTCTCATTTCCCTCCATGCTTCTACAGTATTAATTACCATTGGATTATCGCAATGTTACGCAACTATCCTCGTTTTATCCAAAAACATCAGGTTAATAAAAGGACACTATGCTTGGGAGGCCTCAATGTCCAACCATATCGAAGCTGAGGCCTCACAGACCCAATCACTCACAAAAAATAGATATCTTTTGATATCAATTGATATCTTCTGACATCCCAGAGATCCACTCCTCCCAACCCCTGGGGCATTTGCAATTCCGTAAACTGGATAAGGGGCTGTTAATGGCACCAAATAAATGAACTAAACCAACTATTTAATTTCAGAAACGTTTGTCTAGGAAAAAGCAAGGGAAGCATCTGCAGAGGGTAGAATAAGAGAGAAAGAACATTCATTTTAATAAGAGCAACTCGACCTAGTCATGTTATTGGAAGGGCTCCCCATCTTCGAAGGTCTTGTTTAATCTTGTCAAACAGATGAACAAAATTAACCTTGAATAACTGATCACAACTAGGGGTAATAAAGAGGCCCAAATAAAGAAAGTCTCCCTGTGCCCACTTAAAGGGGAACCCACCTTCAATGTCTGATATTCACCTAAGACCCCCCCCCCCCCCCCCCCCCCATAGGCACAGCCTCCAATTTTGAAAAATTGATCTTATAACCTGAGGAAAAGCCAAATGAATTAATACATTGTATCAAATAGGGCACCAAAACTGCCAGGTTCGAAGGAAAAATGAGAACATCATTCGCACATAATGTGATCGTATTCACCTTCGACCCTACCTTTGGGGTAGCTGTATTAGGGTCCCCGCAAATGACCTCTGCCAGTGGCTCAATCACCAATGTGAAGAGCAAAGGTGAGAGGGGACAGCCTTGCCGACTGCCCCTACCAATGTTAAAATGATCAGACCTTATTATATTAGTGAGAACCACCACCAGAGGATCACTATAAAGGATCCTTACCCATCTAGTAAACATCACCCTGGTCAAACCGCTCCAGGGTATAAAAAGATATGGACTTTCCACTCAGTCAAATGCCTTCTTCGTGTCCAAGAAAACCACCAACCCTTGAACTGACCATTGCTGGCATACTTGAATCATGTTAAGCAGTCTCCTAACATTATTAGAAGATAAAGCCCTTCTGACCCTCCTTAACAATAGAGGGCAACACCCTTTCCAACTTCAATGCCAGAGTCTTTGGTAAAATTTTAAAATCAGAGTTTAAAAGTGGGATGGGTCTGTAAGAAGCACAGTCTTCCAGGGTCTTCCCTTTCTTGAGGATAAGAGAGATATTAGCCTCGCTCAAGGATGGTGAGAGGCAACCCCAACTATATAAATAGTTATACATGTCTAGCATCAGTCCTGACAGTAAGTTTAAAAATTCTTTATAAAACTCACTGGGCAAGCCATCAGGGCCAGGCGCCTTTCCACTTTGAAGTTGCCTCACCGCCTCCTGTATCTCTTGGGCTGTTAACAGAGCACTAAGGAGACACACCAGTTCAGCAGACACACCAGGAAGATCCAAATTCCTAAAATAAGACTGCACCTTAGCCGAGCTGCCCTCACAACATTAAGACTGGTAAAGTTCAGAATAAAATGTCTGAAACGCCTCATTGATATTTTTAGCACCATAAGTAAGAGTCCATTCCCTTCCCTAATAGAAACAATAGACCGGGAGGCATTCTTCTTCCTGACCAAATATGCCTAGTCTTTATCCAGCCTATCACCATACTCAAACAGCCTCTGCTTCGCAAAGAAAAGTTCCTTCCTTGCTGTATGCATTAGCATGAAGTTTAAGGTGGATCGGAGAGCTGTGATCCGCTGCAGCTTAGTCACTGACAGTCTACTGTAAGATATCGTTTCAGCTGCCTTCAGTCATGCCTCAAGCAGACATTGCTGCTCTCCCTTCTGTTGCTTCTGGCTGGCAGAGTATGAGATAATTATCCCTCTGGCATAATCCTTAGCAGTGTCCGAAAGAATGGACAGAGTACCAGCTGTACCTGAGTTGGTGGACAAAAAAGCTTCGAATTCCCTCGAGAAGTATTCTACAAACTTGCTGTCCTTAAGGATGAAGGGATCTATTCGCCAGTACCGTGATCCCATTGCATCACCCTTACCCATAGCCATACACCGCTGCATGACCAGAGATGGCAATATTCCCAATCCAACAGGATACCACCGAATCTAAAAAAGCCACAGGAGTTAGGAAATAATCAATCCTTGTATGGCATTTATGAAGATTGGAAAAGAATATTAAGTCCCCGACCGTAGGATGTATATGTCTCCAAACATCTACCAACCTCAGTTCCAAACATAGATCACGCAACTGTTCAGATTGTGAAGAAAGCTTTGGGGGGCCTTTGGGCATTCTATCTAGCACAGGATCCACAAGGCAATTAAAGTCCCCCCCTATAATAATATGCTGCAACACTAAGGCCATCAGCTTAGATAGTGCATCAGTCAGAAATCTAAGAGGGTGGGCCAGAGGACAATACCATATTCCTCGCCATATATAAGGGCCTTAAGAATAATAAACCAGTCATATTCATCTTTAACACAATCTAATGAATTAAATGGGTGACCCTTCCAGATGAGTATTGTCACTCCTCTGCTCCTAGTACTAAATGACGAGAAAAACATCCAATAAAACCCAGCCTGCTGCAACTTCAAGTGTTCCTTGTCATTAAGATGAGTCTCCTGCAACAAGGCAACATCCACCCTCTCCTTCCTAAGGCTTTTAACTGGCGAATGAATCCCTTTGATATTCCAGGTGCACCATTTAAGAATGCTGCTAACCATGATCCTTTACAATCACCTTTGACCTGCTGAGAGGAAGAATTCATCTTGCAAAACGCTGAGCATACTCAAAAGGAGACTCATAGAGTCTATTTACAAAAAAACCCCAAAAAAACTAACTACAAAACACAAAAGGCACTTAATGGGGGACTCTACCCCCTGCCCACAGAGGGTGCTTACATTTCCCACACACATCTCCATTCCCCCACCCTTCCAGCTCGCGCCACATCCCAAACCCAAGCAATAGAAGAAACCAAACAAAGGACATTGTAAACATAAAGGTGTAACAAAAACAGTAAGCACTCTGCCCAACCACCTTCACACACAATATATCAATACCACTCCAGCTTGGAGACAGAAAAAAACAACAACAATTTCTTTGGGAAAAGAGTGAAAGTACAAGAAATAAAAGTAAGACAAACAAAAAAAAAGATGCTATTGTCCATGTCCATAAATACATCCACATTATTTTAAAGAGTCCAAGAAGTTTTTGGCCTGCTCCAAGGAATCAACCAAAAGCACAGTCTCCTCATAGGTAATACAAAGCACTGCTGGGTATCTCATCGAATATTGAATATCAAGGTCCTTTAACCTTCTCTTAGCCTCATCAAACAATTTCCTCTTATGGATCACTGCCGCAGAAAAGTCCTGGAAAAACATTATCTTACTTCCCTGATAGGTCAGGGCCTATGGATCTTTTCCCAACTTTCTAGACCTTTCCATGACACTCTGCTTGTCCCTGTTGCATTGAAATCATATCAGAACTGGGCAGGGATGCTGACCCTGACCGGATCTGTGCACTGCAACCTGATGAACTCTGTCAATCTTCACCCGGTTGGCCTCAGCAACCCAGCCAAAAAATTGTGGCAACCTGTCTTCAAAAAGACTTGCTGACTGGCCACCTTCTACTCTCTTCGGTAGGCCAATGACCCAGTTATTTTTCCTCCTACCTCTATTTTCCAGGTCATCAACTTGCTTAGTCAGGGCCCAAATCTGTTTTTCAAGGGCCTGGATTCACCCCCCACCCCCTCAAGGACTTGATCTCGGTCTCCAATTCCGCGTTCCGCTGCTCAACCTCTTCAACTTGCTCCCTGAGGCCTTCCAATTCCTTCTCATGCTTCTGTAGCATGGCGAAGATGGATTCCAGTTGATAATGAGTCTCTTCCCTCATCTCCTGGATCAGCTGTCAGATCAATCTGAGTTCCTCCACGATGTTCTGCTGTGCAAGCATTTCTTGCACATTTGCAGTCTTGGGCCCGCCTGCTGTTTTCAAGTGTCCTGAGTGTTGAGACTTGGTCATTTGCTTCCCCTTAGTTATTCATGCACGCTCAAAAAAGGATTTGAACAGTTGCATTCCCATTTAATAAACACTGCTTCTGAGAAAAACTAAGGTGGGGGGTGAAAAAATATTACTACCCTGGGTTGGGGTGCAGAGTTCAGCAAGGCTGATCTAGTCACAAAAGGCACTTAACAAAAATAACAAAAAAAATGTAGCTACAAAACACAAAAGGCACTTAATGGGGGAACTCTATCCCTTGTCCACAGAGGGCACTTACATTTCCCACACAGACCTCCATTCCCCCTTCCAGCTCGAGCCGCACCCCAAACCCAAGCAATGGAAGAAACTAAACAAAGGACATTGTAAACACAAAGGTGGAACAAAAGAAAATGAATGCTCTGTCCACCCCCCCCCCCCCCCCCCACAATATATCAATACCACTCCAGCTTGGAGAGAAAAACAAACCCACCAACAACAGCTCCTTTAGGAAAACAATGAAAGCAAGACAAACAAAAAAACAGACACTATTGTCAATGCCCATAAATACATCTGCATTATCTTGAATACCCCCCAATTACTTTTCAACATTCTTGAAGTAACAGTCAGCTATGGGGTCAACACTGTTTCATGCTGACAATATCAAGAACCTTAATTCATGGCGACAAAGGAAAAGTCTCTAGCCTGTAAAAAGGAACAACCTGTTTTTTGTGTTCAACTGCCAGTTATCAACTTCTTTTCATTAAATCAGTAAAGCATTTTAGCATTATTCCTCAGATATCCATTGAAGGAAATTTAGAAAGGGCATCGCTTCCAACTCCTGAACTGCTGGCTATCAAATCAATTAACCTCACAAAGCAATTCCAGTCTGCCAACTCAAGTTTTGGAGTTTTGAGCTCTGTATGGTATACCTTGATTTTACTCTACTTAAGCTGTTTTGATTTAACTAAGCTCTTTGTCATTTTTGATTCAATCTCTTATATGTCTATAGCCATGTACATCTTGTGAAGTATCCTCCAACTCCCTAACCACCCCCACCCCACCCATCCCACCTCACCTCCAGGCCACCCTCATCAAACATGTATGACTTTTGGTTTAACTTTACAATACTACCTTTGTGGTCCTCACAAAATCAGGACTCACAAACCAAAGAGAGTGAAGAAACACGCCACCAATAATTGAAAAGATGGGCAGGTGGTGAGAATTATAGAATGCTTACAGTGCAGAAAGAGGCTGTTCTACCCATTGGGTCTACACTGAACCTTCAAAGACCATCCCATCCAGGTCCATCTCCCAGCAACCCCACATCTATAATGGCCAATCCATATAAACTGCATGGCTATTCACCTAACCTATATATCTTTGGACTGTGGGAGGAAACCAGAGCACCCAATGGAAACCCATGCAGACAGAGGAAGAATGTGCAAACTCCATAGAGTCATAGAGATGTACAGCATGGAAACAGACCCTTCGGTCCAACCCGTCTATGCCGACCAGATATCCCAACCCAATCTAGTCCCACCTGCCAGCACCCGGCCAATATCCCTCCAAGCCCTTCCTATTCATATACCCATCCAAATGCCTCTTAAACGTTGCAATTGTACCAGCCTCCACCATTTCCTCTGGGAGCTCATTCCATATACGTACCACCCTCTGTGTGAAAAAGTTGCCCAGTAGGTTTCTGTTATATCTTTCGCCTCTGACGCTAAACCTATGCCCTCTAGTTCTGGACTCCCGATCCCGGGGAAAAGACTTTGTCTATTTATCCTATCCATGCCCCTCATAATTTTGTAAACCTATATAAGGTCACCCCTCAGCCTCCAACGTTCCAAGGAAAACAGCCCCAGCCTGTTCAGCCTCTCCCTATAGCTCAAATCCTCCAACCCTGGCAACATTTTGGTAAATCTTTTCTGAACCCTTTCAAGTTTCACAACATCTTTCCGATAGGAAGGAGACCAGAACTGCACGCAATATTCCAACAGTGGCCTAACCAATATCCTGTACAGCCGCAACATGACCTCCCAACTCCTGTACTGCAGACAGTAACTCAAGGCTGGAATCAAACCCGGGTCCCTGGCCCAGTGAGACTACAGTGCTAACCACTGAGCCACTGTGCCAACCCAAATATGAACAGAGAATTGTTTTTAGAACTTGTAATCTGCCCATTTAGGAGGGAAACTGATAGAGTGGTGTGAGTGAAAGAGAATTAGAGGAAAATAAAGAGAAATAAATAGAGTAAAAGAGAAAAGGAAGATAAATGAGAAATTAAGACTAGAAAAAGCAAATGAGAAATAAAGAACATGGAAGACAGAAAGAGAAAGGACCGAAAAACATTTAAAACATTACATTTTGCATGAAATCGTATTTGAAATCTATTTTCTCATTGTGGTGGTATTAATCTGTCTCAGGAGGCAATGGACTGTACCCAGGGTATTTTTTTTTTAATTGAACATCATCTGTTGTGTCTGTAGAGGCTGAGTAGTGAATGACAGTTCCATTCTCAGCTGGCACAGATTAAAGCATGATTCAAGAACAAGTGATGTTTGTTTCCTTCAGGCAAGCTCGCTTTTCCTTTACTTTTTCTACATCCTTCCTGACTGCTCAGTCCAAATCTTCTGGTCTGGAAAAATGTTCACTCTGAGGTATAAATATCTAGAGATGGTTAGGCTGCTATGGTTATAGTTCTGAAACAAACTTGAATTTCTGTGAAGTTTTGAACAGTGTATGGCCATCGCATCAGGAAGGCTTGGGGAAGCTCCAGCATGGTTGAAAGACGAGTGTGATTTATCGTCTTTGAAAATTTGTTATTTGTCAAAGATGATATGAAATTTAGAACATGTCAAAGACTAGTCAGATGTTAAGGGAACCTTAGTAGGTGCAGCAACTGTTAACTGACCAGTGATGAACAACCCAACCAGCTAGGAAACTGCTCATCATTGCTGGATTGAAAGCAAAATGACAACAAGTTCTGCAGTGCAAAGCAAAGCCTTGAGCTGAAACAGAGAAACAGGCCAATTATTTTGTATTCACCCACACGGCAACTGTGTAAGACTTAAAGGGAGATCTGGAAGTGACAATGGATGCTTTCTTAGTGGCAGGCTAGTTTAGAATTCCAAGATATGATTCTGGCCACAAGCAGGCTATATTTTGTGAACAATTGAGCAAAAGGAGACAAAGTGAAACAAAACTTTTGTCCTTAGTATGAGCTTCTTAATAATTTCTAATTAGGAAAGTTTCCTTGTTAACATTGATTTCAAGCCACTTATTATTGGGATATAAAAGTGTATTTGACTTACTATTGCAAATAAAGAAACTTTATTGATTTCATGAGGTTCTCTTATATCAACCTTCAAATTCAAAGAAATATCCTAAAATAGTCAATGTCCTAATGTCACATTTTAGGAATTTGCTCATTTTTCCATGGAAATGGGTACAGATATGAATTATTTCAAGATGTTCTTTGTGCTAAATCTTCCTGCAAACCAATGCACTTCTCAAGTCAACCTGATGACAAATCGTAAATCTGAAGAAGAGAAAAGATGTACCAACTGGCACTTTGTTTTTGCAAAGGTCCAATAGCAGATTTTCATTCATTGACTTGTCTGGATTTTCAGGAAGAACTTTATATCACTGCAGTGAAAACTGCTTCAATGTTTATTAGTCTGTGAGGTCAACTTTCAAATATAATGCTGTTTAAAAAAAAGGTTATCCGATAGCTGAATGCTGAGGGAAAGTTGAAATTGCAGACAATTCAGTCAATAGTACTAGCCCACATTCCTTGTCTTTGTGCGCAGTAGTTGGCAGACAAAGATAATAAAAGCAAAGAGTTAAAAATTGGATAAGGTCCCTTAGCATGTACGGGGTCAAAATGATCGATTACCTGAATTCAATCAAGGTAATGTAAACAGCATGAATCCTCCTGAGCTTCATGTTGGCATCATGCAACCCAGCATTAAATGTACTGTGAAGTGGTTATATACTTAGCGGGGACCTGGATTAACATTTGATAACCAGGCAAGATGAACCATGAGGTGCCGATGTTGGACTGGGGTGGACAAAGTTAAAAATGACTCAACATTAGGTTATAGTCCAACAGGTTTATTTGGAAGTATTGGCTTTCAGAGCACTGCTCCTTCATCAGGTAACTAGTGGGGCAGGATCATAAAACACAGAATTTATAGCAAAAGATCACAGTGTCATGAAATTAAAATGATATATCGAACAAACCTATTTGCTGTTATGTTTTTCATCTTTTAGAATGGGTTGCAGGTTTTGGTTCATTAATATGTAAATCTCAGAACTTCTTTTAAGTCACATTCTCATCTGGACCTGCAGACTTGTCCACACTAATGCCTTTCAGAATACCCAACACTTCTTCTCTGCTTATGCCAACTTGACCTAGAGTAATCAAACATCTATCCTGAACCTCAACATCTGTCATGTCTCTCACCTTAGAGAATAATGATGCAAAGTACTCATTTAGAATCTCACCCCTTTTCTCTGACTCCACACATAACTTTCATCCTTTGTCCTTGTTTGGGCCAACCCTTTCTCTAGTTACCCTCTTGCTTCTTATATACGAACAAAAAGCTTTGGAATTTTCCTTAACCCTATTTGCTAAAGATATTTTATGACCCTTTTCAGCCCTCTTAATTCGTCATTTCAGATTGGTCCTATTTTCCTGATATTCTTCCAATGCTTTGTCTGTTTTCAGTTGCCTTATACATGCTTCCTTTTTCCTCTTAGCTAGTTTCACAATTTCACCTGTCATCCATGGTTCCCTAATTTTGCCATTTCTATCCCTCGTTTTCATAGGGACATGTCTGTCCTGCACTCTAATCAACCTCCCTTTAAAAGCCTCCCACATGTCAAATGTGGATTAACCTTCAAACAGCTGCTCCCAATCCACATTCCCCAGCTCCTGCCAAATTTTGCTATAGATGGCCTTCCCCTAATTTGGTCTTCTCCCAATTTAGCACTCTTCCTTTAGGACCACTCTCATTTTTGGCTGTGAGTATTCTAAAACCTATGGAATTATAATCTCTATTCCCAAAGTAATATCCTCCGGAAACTTGAACCACGTGGCCCAGCTCATTCCCCAACACCAGGTTCAGTCGTTCCCGAGTTGGACTATTGCTCTATAAAACCCTCCTGGATGCTCCTTACAAGTTCTACTCCATCTCGCCTGCTAAGACAAAGTGAATCCCAGTCAATGTTGGGAAAGTTAAAATCTCCTATCACCACCATGCTGTTACTCCTACATCTATCTATTAACTGTTTACATATTTGTACCTCAATCTCACACTCACTGTTGGGAGGCCTGTAGTATAGCTCCAACATTGTTACCGCACCCTTCCTACTTCTGAGCTCTGCCCTTATTGCCTCACTGCTTGAGTCCTCCATGGTGCCCTTCTTCAGCACAGCTATGATATCCTATCTGACCAGTAATGTAACTCCTCCACCCCTTTTACCTCCCTCTCTATCCTGCCTGAAGTATCTATATTCTGGGATATTTAGTTGGCAATCATGCCCCTCCCTCAACCAAGTCTCAGTAAGAGCAATAACCTCATACTCACAGGTATTAATCCAAGCTCTAAGTTCATCTGCCTTACCATGTATACATTTCGCATTAAAACAAATGCACCTCAGACTACCTGTCCCATTACTTTCTCCCTGCCTAGTCTTCCCCTTAGTCATGCTGATTTCATTATCTAGTTCCTTACAGTCTGTAGTTGCTATCTCCTTACTCTCCAGTAACCTCTTCATTTGATTCCCATCCTCCTGCCACATTAGTTTAAAGCCTCCCCAACAATGTTAGCAAAAGCACCCCCAGGATATTGGTTCCAGTCCAGCTCAGGTGTAGACCATCTAATTTGTAATAATCTTACCTCCCCCAGAGCTGGTCCAAATGTCCCAAAAATCTGAACCCGTCCTTTCTGCCCCATATCCAAAGCCACTCATTCATCCAGCCTATTTTTTCATTTCTACTCTAACTCACACATGGCACTGGTAGCAATCCTAAGTAGGACCCCTAAGGTCCTACTTTTTAACTTGGCTCCTAACTCCCTAAATTCTGTTTGTAGGACCTCATCCCATTTATTACCTATATCATTGGTGCCTTTATGCACCAGAACAGCTGGCTGTTCATCCTCCCCCTTCAGAATGTTGTGCAACTGATTTGAGACATCCCTGATCTGTGCACCTGGGAAGCAACACACCATTCGGGAGTCTCATTTTCAACCACAGAATCATCTATCTACTCCCCTTACAATTGAATCCTCTATGACTTTAGCCCTTCCACACGGTTTCCCACCCTTTTGTACAGCAGAGCCAGCCACAGTGCCATGAACTTGGTGCCTTCTTCTGGTGAGCCATCTCCCTCAACAGTCTCCAAAATGATGTACCTGTTTTGGAGGGATATGACTGCAGGGGGTGCCTGCACAGCCTTTCTGCTCTTTCTATGCCTTTACCCCTAAGGTCCTACTTTTTAACTTGGCTCCTAACTCCCTAAATTCTGTTTGTAGGACCTCATCCCATTTATTACCTATATCATTGGTGCCTTTATGCACCAGAACAGCTGGCTGTTCATCCTCCCCCTTCAGAATGTTGTGCAACTGATTTGAGACATCCCTGATCTGTGCACCTGGGAAGCAACACACCATTTGGGAGTCTCATTTTCAACCACAGAATCATCTATCTACTCCCCTTACAATTGAATCCTCTATGACTTTAGCCCTTCCACACGGTTTCCCACCCTTTTGTACAGCAGAGCCAGCCACAGTGCCATGAACTTGGTGCCTTCTTCTGGTGAGCCATCTCCCTCAACAGTCTCCAAAATGATGTACCTGTTTTGGAGGGATATGACTGCAGGGGGTGCCTGCACAGCCTTTCTGCTCTTTCTATGCCTTTTGGTCACCCATTTCCTTTCTCCCTGAGCAATCTTAATCTTCGATGTGACTAATTCGCTAAACGTGTTATCGATACACTCCTCAGCATTGCAGATGCTCCAAAGTGCGTCAATCCGCAGCTCCAGAGCCATCACACGGTCTAACGAGAGCTGCAGCAGGCTACACTTCCTGCCCGTTAAGGAGTCAAGGATATCAGCTGCGTTCCTGAGCTCCCACATTGAGCAAGAGGAACATAACACAGGTCTGGGATTTCCTGCCATTTTTACTCTTAAATTTAACTTAGTCCAACTATAAAATCAAATTGTATATAAACACAAAAAGAAAAAAAGAAACATTTTTACTAATCACACGATAAAAAAGAAAAATCAAAAGACCACAGGTATTTTCTTTCATTCGGGGAGGAGAGTGGGTGGAGAAACTACATGTGCAGTGTCTCGGGTTCAGCCATTGCCCAAATATATCAGTTCACTCACTTTCCCAGAGTGCAATTCAACTGCTCCCACTCAGTTCTGCTGCCAAAATGAAAGGGAAATTAACCTTCCCAGCAGCCCCCGGTCCTTGCGCTCACCGCTCCCACTGCTGCTGCAGCAAATGGAGGTTATGGCTGCACAGGAGGTGCACAAAGCAAGATCAACATTATCAAGATCAACATTATTTGAAATCAGGGAGATCCATTCAGAAGTCTAATAATAGCAAGCTGTTCTTGAATCTGTTTTTGTATATGTTCAAGCTTCTATATCTTCTGCCTGATGTAAGAGAGCATTACCAGGATTGAAGGGATCTTTGATGATGTTGGCAACCTTTCTGTGGCAACAAGAAGTGTAAATGGAGTCGATGGCTGGGAAGTTGGCTTCTGCAATGGCCTGGACTGTAATTTCGTATGATCCTGGACAGAACGGTTGCTATACCAGGCCATTATGCACCTGGATACTATGCATTCTATGGTGCATCTGTAAAAGTTAGTGAGGGCTGTTATGAATATGCCAAATTTTCTAAGCTGTCTGAGGGATAAGAGGCAAAGTTATGCTTTCTTGTCTGTCGCAGCTACGTGGGAAGTCTAGGACAGATTGTCAATTATTGTCACTCCAAGAAACTTGGCTCTCGAGCCTTTGCACCTCAGTTCTGTTGATGTAGATAGGAGCTTGTCCTCCTTCTTTCTTCCTGGGTCAATAATCAGTTCTTTTGTTTTGCTGACATTGAGTTAAGAGAAGTGCTCCAAATATTTCAAATAAGTAAGGCTTTCTGTTGGAGTTCATCCTTCTCCACCTGTTATGAACAGCTTATTCACTGTATTGCTGCCTCTGAATTGAATTTACTTGAATTTAATTTATTGTCACATGTGCCGAGGCACAATGAAAAGCTTTGTCTTGCGAAAAATACAGACAGATCACATTGTTAAATAGCATAGATAAGTAAATAATAGGTAAACAGCAGCAAAAATAAAAACACAAGTACAGGTGAATGCCAAGAGTTTGTGAGTCCATTCAGTATTCTGACAACAGTAGGGTAGAAACTGTTTTGAAACCAGCTGGTGCATGTGTTCAGGCTTCTATACCTTCTCCCTGATGGTAGAGGTTGTAGAAAAACATTGCCAGGGTGGGATGGATCTTTGAGAATGCTGGCGGCCTTTCCTTGACAGTGGGCCTGGTAGATGGATTCTATAGATGGGAGGTTGGCCTTTGTGATTGTCCGGGCCGAGTTCACCACTCTCTGTAACTGTCTCCGATCTTGAATGGTACAGTTGCCATACCAGTAGTGATACATCCAGACAGAATGCTTTTGATGGTGTACCTATAAAGGTTGGCGGGGGTATTCAGTGTCATGCCAAATTTTCTCAGTTGCCTGAGGAAGAAGAAATGTTGGGCTTTTGCAACCAGTGCATCCACAGGAAGAGTCCAAGAAAGTTTGTTGTTGATGACCACTCTCAGGAGCTTGACACTTTTCTTGCTTCACTTCTATGCTATTAATGTGTAGGAGGGCGCTCCCTGTAATGCTATAGAAGAATGCTATACCCCAACAGCCCTCAACACTGACAATAGGCTTTCTGTTTAGAAACCTTTCAAGTCCATCTTACTCCCCTTCGAATGAAAAAAATGTCTGCTTACAGCTTGAACAAGATAGAAGACCATGCTTGGACTAACTTGGCTGCACAAAAGGAACTCAAAAGCACTTTGCCTGAAAGTAGTTTCATCACCTTCTTAAGAAAAATGGAGACTGAGGGGAGACCTTATAGAGGTTTATAAAATCATAAGGGGCATGGATAGGGTAAATGAACAAGGTCTTGTCCCTGGTGTGGGAGAGTCCAGAACTAGAGGGCTTAGGTTTAGGATGAGAGGGAAAGATTTAAAAGTGACCTAAATGGCAACATTTTCAGGCAGAGGGTGGTGAGTGTATAGAATGAATTGGTGGAAGCTGGTACAATTACAATATTTAAAAGGCATCTGGATGGTATATGAATAGGAAATGCTGAGAGGGATATGCGCCAAGTCCTGGCAAATGGGACGAGATTAGGTCAGAAAATCTGGTAGGCATGGATGAGTTGGACCGAAGGGTCTGATTCCATGCTGTACATCTCTATGCATCTATGATTGGAGCTTTTTCAAGCAGCTGAATACTTATTTACTTCTGTATGTTTAAAATCTGACATGAACAGAATCTACAAAGTTCAAACTGGAAGTTGAAGATCAAATGTGTGTTACATATCTGAATTTTGTACCCAAATTTTTTTTTTTGCCATCTTTTTCTAGACTTTCTTAACTTACTTTGTAAATTAATGTATGATCTTTGTCTTCTCTTGCAACATATTTTGCTTCGTAGATGTAGAAGTACTTTAGTCACACAAGATACATTTAAGGATGGGGATTTAGAGAATAAAAGTTGGGAGTGTGTTGCTGGAAAAGCACTGCAGATCAGGAACCATCTGAGGAGCAGGACAATTTACATTTCGGGCCAGAGGTCTTCATCAGGATCCTTCAAAAAATGTTGATTTTCCTGCTTCTCGGATGCTGCCTGACCTGCTGTGCTTTTCCAGCAACACACTCTCAACTCTGATCTCCAGCATCTGCAGACCTCACTGTCTCCCATTTAAAGAATAGAAGTCGAGTGGGACAACACTTGCCACTTTCAGACAGATAAACGTGTCAATTAACTACACAATTGACTTAAGAGCTAGAAATGTGAAATGCCAATTAGTTGACATACTGTACTTCATGTATCAGAATGGTTTGTTTGGGTCTGAAAACCCTTGCTGAACAGAAAGCTCAGCTTTCAATCTTCTAGAAGCTAACAGGAGTGCACAGAAGATACAGTGGCATCAACTCAGCTTCTCCACTCATAATGGTGAGGTTGTGAGCCCCAGCCCTTTACGTACTTGTAGACTGTGAGTTTTGAAAGGCTGGCCATCTGAAGAGTTAACTCAAGAATTATCCCAACAGTTGTAATATTCTCAGATTCCAATCCCTGCTATCATTAGCTGTCTTTTAATGGTAATTCATAATGATACACTGAATTGCCTGTGTAAATTCTGCTACGCATTTGTTAAATAACTTTGTCTATTAAGAATTAATACTTAAGATGCCATATGATCCTAACTATGTCTGTTTGAAACTAATTGCTCATGTACTCAAATGCTTAATTTTATTCTGTAATAATGTAGTCAATAATTTGTTATTAGTAAAAAAACAGTTTTCTGACCACTTCAAAGAGGTTAATTCATCCAGTCAGTATCTTGTGGTTATTTTAATTGAGAGGAAGATAATCTGAAAGTGTGTCCAACCTGATTAATTATAAAATGGGTTGGCAAGCCACTTAAGCATAATTAAAATGGGTGATAAAACCCAAATGAATTTTTGGTGATGACTTAAACATTCATATTAAGAATTCATCTAGTTTCTTTACACCTCAGGATAGTAAAACCCAGTATGAATACAGAATCTTGCAGCTCCTCCACAGGTATCAACAGTTCTTGTATAGGGGCAGAGAAGTTAATGAAACTCTCCAGTGAGGGAGAAGAGAGAGCAGCATCTATCTTTCTCTGTATTATATTTTTTGTTCCAGTTTGGTAAATTATTAATCAGTGGACGATTCAGAGTCTATTCAAAATAAGAGTGCCAAACAGGAGTCAAGGATGTTAAAATATCTCAAATTGGATTTTTATCCCGTGTTAACATTGTAATTTTGCTTTTAAGTTCATGATTACATAAATAAAGAGGAGCAGGAATAAGGCATTTAACCTCCTAAACCTGTTCCGTTATTTAAGGGAGATCATGATGCGTGAACTAACTCCAAATATTCATCTTTTCCCCATATCCTTGAGTATCTCTGGTTAACAAAAATATGTCAGTCAGATTTAAAATTAACAATTGATCGAACATCAATTGTCATTTGCAGAGAGAATTCAAATAGAAAAAAAACATGAAAAAGAAGTAATTGAAAAAGGTGAAGTGAATATACATTCATTCCAGGCATGAAAGAGGGGATTGATTAAATGTGGCAGTTTCCAAGCACAAATGAACTACCCATATATATATATATAAAATGATCAATGGAGATGCAAGGCTTCACAAGAAAAGAATCTGCTATCTTAGTATTAGATTTTTGACAATTGATTATTTTGGAACACTGAACAAAGGTTTATGGATCGCTCCCCCACAGGCACCATTTTAAAGGAAATACATATTTGTTTGAACCTATGGTGAAGTAAGGGTAATGTCAGTAAATGTTAATTCAATGGCTGCAATGAATGAATAGCTACAACTGCCAGCAAACTGCAGGATTAAACATACATCACCTCATGGTGTATGGCATGATCTTAACTTTGCATTATTGAAATTCATTTATATCTCCTAAGTTATATGTGAAAAATAATCCAATATTCCAAGTGTCAAAGAGTTTATTTTCGTTATGACCATTGAAGATTACTGGAGGTATTTATTTCTATTTTTCTTCAATTCCCTCCACTGCCTTTCCCTATAGGTACTGACTTATAGTCATAGAGTCATAGAGACATACAAGCATGGGGCAGACCCTTCCATCTAACTCGTCCATATCGACCAGATATCCTAAATTAATCTAGTCCCATTTGCCAGCAATTGGCCCATGTCCCTCTAAATTCTTCCTACTCATATACCCAATCAGATGCCTTTCAAATGCTGTAATTATACCAGCCTCCATCACGTTCTCTGGCAGCTCATTCCATACACACACCACTCTCTGCATGAAAACGTTGCTCCTGTGGTCCCTTTTAAATCTTTTCACTCTCACCGTAAACTTATGCCCTCTATTTTTGGACTCCCTCAGCCCGGGGTAAAAAAAACCTTGTCTATTCATCCTATCCAATGCCCCTGAGTGAAAATAGCCCCAGCCTAGATAGCCTTTCCCTATATCTCAAACCCTCTAATCCTGGCAACATCCTTGTAAACCTTTTTTGAACCCTTTCAAGTTTCACAGCATTCTTCCTACAGCAAGGAGACCAGAAATCCATGCAATATTCCAAAAGCCATTGATTTGCCTGCATTTTCTATGACAGTAGATACCTTACCCCAAATTGTCATTCATTAATGTGGCTGCCTTATCAGTAAGGTTGTTAGTGTTCCCACCTTAGAACTCATACATACTCTTTTCAGTGGCTATGCATGGGATCCCTAGCTGAATTTTCCTTCCGTAACTCAGGGGTGATTTGATCCAATAACCTAGTTGAGTTCAGCTAACTCAGCACAGACAAAGGATGAAATCTGAAGCCATTCCAACACAGGCTTAGCCTTCCAGTCATGTAGGTCTGAAACTTTGTAGCTCAGCGACTAAAAGCTTGCAGGCTGGAGAACTGTCAAAATGGTGTAGATAGGAATTGGGTAGAGAGTCTAGTATTATCATATGGCTGTTCCATTTTTCCTCCAGTGGGAATATTGCCAGCACACCACTTGAGCCACGGAGATGATTAATTAAATGCTTTTTCCCATCTCTGTTTGCATTTGCTCTGTAGGAAAGTAAACCCTGGATGGCTCACAGTCAATTCCTGCAATGGACCCTAATTCATCAGTCTTTCCATGGCCCAGCCCAGCCTTAATGGCTGCCCTTGTAGAATGGCAGCACCAGTGTGCCACAATGTCTCCCCACAAGGAAAACCCTTTCCTTCTCAATTATATCACTGAGGCTTGTTTACCATTCTTAATTGAACAGCAAATGTCCTCTCAGTTTGGTGTCCCAAACAAAAACCAGACCAGGTCCTACTTCCAGCCTTGGTAGTAGGACTTCCCATGGTTCATTTCTATTTGTTTCTCACTACCATCAGAATTTTACAACATTTCAAAAAGGTTTCTATTTCCATTTCAGGTTACTGACATTTAGACCATTTTAAAATATCTCCTCTACTACATCAGGTTTTGTTCCTCTCATCAATCTCATCTCTGGAAAGTTATTCCTTTCTTACTTTTACTAATAATAATGCTGCTGTGCTGTCATCACAATAAAAAGATCACTCTTGGAGTTTCTGATTTCACTGTTATGAAGGGAGAGACGAGCAGCAATCATTTTAAGACCTGACCACAGATTGGAAGATATTGAAAATCTGAGGAGTTGAATCAGGACTCCTTGATTAATATCTTATTAATTTCCTGGAAAATTGGGACCATTCCTATAGATCTACTATGTCTTGTGCTTCAGTTCAACTGGCACCAAGGTGTCTGCTTTAGATGGTGTGCAGGTATCAGTGCACGGGTTGGGACATTCTTCTGAAGAGGTTAAACCCAAGATGTGAGCCAATTTATGGCAGATACTTTAAGAGTCTGTGTTCTTTGAGATTATGAGCAACCCAATTTATCTCTCGTGGATAAACACAGAATATGACTTGATCAGCTTGTTGGTCTTGTAGATGCTTACAATGAACACCATTTGTCAACAATGTGTAGGTGTGCTCAGATATGAAACTGGAGGCTAACATCACCTGGGTGTTGACAGGAATTGAATTTTGACATACGAATCACCAGGATTTCCAACCAATGGGATAAATCAGTCACATGTGTTGAGACAGGAAGCAAAAGTTTCACACTTCAAAAGGTCAAACATTGACAGAGGAAAAGGAGACAGAAGGTGTCATGAAAGTCAATCACTGGAAAGAAACTGCGGCACTCAACACAAATTGTACACAATGAGGCACTTGCATGAATCAGCAGCTCCAGCAGAAGTTGATAATTGTCGGTTACAATAAAGGAGGCTACAATTGGATTAGGTCACAATGACAAAAAAGTGAGAAATTTTTGCAGTGTTAAAATACAAAATTAATTTTAAGAATTTCTCCAAGCTAAAAGATCACCACTCACTATTTGAATTGCTTTACTGCAAAGGAAATACAGATATAAAATTATTTGTGTTTCTCTAATGTAGAAAACAATGAAATTGATGACTGACCACAACAAAGGTGACATCTGTGTGGAAAGTTCACACAAGTAATAACATGTATTCATAATACTGTAGGATGTCATTTCTGTCTTAATTCATCAGTTTTTTAAAGATATTAAATGTTGTGCAAGAGTTAATTTTAACTGGGCTTTGGAAATTAATGTCTTCAAGGAACTGAGAATGGTAGGATTGATAAATAAAGTGCAAAAATAATTCTTTGTGTGCTTATTTGCAAAATTTTTCTGATTTTTTTTTGCCTGTTACAGAATTATCTTGGTTTAGATACACATCTAATTGTCTATGCATTCAAGATACTGACATTAAAACATTCTTTATTCGAGCCTTGCAATAGCACTCCCTGCTGTATCAATATGGTATTCCTTTTTACCATAATCTCTTTCTTTAGACTGTCTGAAGGTGACATTGTCAGGTTAATAACAGCTGAAGCCTATTTTTGCTGTGAATTTATGTTCTTTGGAAACTCAATTGTAACCGTGGCATAAACCATTTCAGTTATGTCCTTAAACGGCCATTAGACAAGGGACTTTAATTCCACCCATTAATGCAAGATTCATATCTAGGTCCCAAAAGTGAAGGATTAGTGTTGAAACTGCTTTGCATGGATCACCTAAAGCCTCTAATTTATCATGAAGTCACCAAATCATCTAAAAATGGATAGCTTAATGCAAAACATTTTCTCCTATTCAGACACAAAGTAATTGACATTGTTGTCTGAAAGGTTTGTTCTTACTATATTACTCAATTCAAGAAATTTATCTATATCTGAAAAACCCAAGACAAAGTACATAAAAAAACATTTTAGGAAAATTTACAGGAATAAAAAGTTCTTCAAATTATGAACAAACGCAAGTCTTAACTATTGTGTTCCAGATAGCATTTACACTGTTCCCAAAACATTCTTCCAGTTCTTATTCATAATTTTCATATAGTATTTTATGTGAACCTACCGCATCTCCTGATACACAGTATTCCTTGTTCAGAAAACAGCCAGCTATTGTGTCTTGCCAAGCCAAAATACATTGACAATGGTGGCAAACATAATGCTTTCAGCCTATTTTCACAGTCTTGTTACTTTTGAAAGTGCTTCCTAATGTTTTGGTCACAAATCAATAGATTAAAATTACAGTGAAAATAATTTTCAATCTTTTAAAATCACAGAACAACATAAAAGCACAAAATGAGAGGTTTAGAAAAGTTACATTCAGCCCATCAAGCTAGTGATCTCTTCAGTTTCTACACAATCTATTATGTTGTGGATTTTGAGCAATTTATTTAATTGCCTGAGAAAATCTTCCTTTCTGAAGTAAAACACCAGGCCAAAATCTTTGCTTGTATATCTTGAACTTACTGTCTTTAATAAGTGTTTTTCTAATTCAACAACCATTTAGCACTAATTGTTAATTTTGTATTTAGGTTTAGGTTTAAAATTTTCATTCCAAATAGTATACCAATCGACTTATTTTTTTTGTTTGTTTTACATAGGTTTATATGTTACATGTGCATGAAGAAATGGAGAAAAAGTCATTCTAATCTGAATGTTTGGTTCACACATTCCAGCTAAATTCAAAACTGACTATCCAGGTTAAATAGTTCACTTGCCATCACATCACATCTCAGGATTGTAAAAATTGCATTAACTCTCTTTACAGCTCAATTATTAGGTACATTGGTCATTGCTGCAATATATGATATAGAACAGGAATATTCCATACTCAGTTCTATTGTTAAGTCAAAGGTTTCTTTAGCAAGAAAATTATAAAGGCATAGTTCTGAAATTTCAATTCAAATTACACCTGAAACTTCTGGCATTTTTGGGTATGAAATGTGTTTCAGCTGAGGACAGATGGTGGGATAAATTGTCAGTTGCTTCCTCACCTCTCAGCTGACCATGACAGTGCATATTTTTCAGGAGGCGTTTAAAATATTTTTAGTTCTGTGACTTTAAAGAAGGAAATTACCAGGACTGGAGGGAGACGCTGCATAGTCTAGGGTTTTTGTCCCTGCATGTAAGACACTGAGGGATGACCTTATACAGGTTAATAACATCATACGGAGCATGGATAGGGTGAATAGCTAAGGTCTTTTGCCTAGGGTGGGTAATCCAAAACCAAAGGACGTAGGTATAAGGTGAGAGGGAAAGGATTTAAAAAGGATCTGAAGAGTACCTTTTTCATCCAGAGGGTGATACATGTATGGAATGAGCTGTCAGAGGAAGTGGTGGAGGCTGGCACAATTACAATATTTAAAAGGCATCTGAATGGGTATATTTAAAGGAAGGGTTTAGAGGGATATGGGCCAAATGCTGGCAAATGGGAATAGGTCAGATTGGGATATCTGGTCAGGGCGGATGATTTGGGTCAAAGGTTCTGTTTCCATGCTGTATAACTTTATGCCTGTATAACATATATGAACCGACTTTCTGTTAATTTAAAAAATAGACAAACATTTAACTTACAAAATGTCCAAAATGGAAATGCAACCAAGCATGCACTCCCTCAAACACAGAGAGACAAATGCACAGAAGAAAAGATGAGTTACAGAGGTGAAGCATGCACTTTAATTATCATAAAAATAACAAGAAACAAGTCAAATATTCTTAACCAGTTCTTTAAGATAAAAAGCACTGCAGGAAGGACGGAGTCTTTTTTTCAGTTCTTTGAAGACACGGGAGGCTAAGTTTCTGATATTTCCTCTGAAATTGTGGTCAAGCTTCTGTCCAGAAGAAGTTATAATCTTACAGATGAAAACAAATTAGTTTCTTTCTTCACTGTTCAATGGCTCTCTGTTCAAGACAGTGTTTTTTCTTTTATCTGGTAATGTCATCTCTGTGCCACTGGTCACAGACAGCCTCGCTGACTTACAGTGGTCATCCTTAGCTGCATGGTTCAGCATCAGTTCCAAGATGTATCACTGCCATTTCCAGCATTGGCTTCCAGTTTCAGAAGTCACTGCTATGCACAGACCTCGGATACCCACTCAGAAGAAATTAAAAATAGTGGGAATGTAGTTGGGTTTCTCCATGGATCAGGAAAGAATTAATCCTCCTTCCAATTAGTTGTAATTGGGGAGATTTTTCCTCAGTGTTTACTGAGGGGAGAATCATAGATGCTAAGGAAATAAAGGAAACAAGTGAGCATGTTTTGGACCACATACTTGTAACCACAGAGAAGGTGTTTGCAGCCTTAAAGCACATTAAGTTGGATAAATCCCCTGGCCCCGATTAAGTTCATCTTTGGGTATTGTGGGAGGCTGGAGAAGAAATTGCAGAGGCTCTTGCAGAGATTTTTGCTTCATCTCTAGCCACTGATGAAGTTCCAGAAGTCTGGAGGGTGGTTAATGTTGTTCCATTGTTTAAGAAAGGTAGCATGGACAAGCCAGGGAACTACAAGCCAATGAACCTACATCAGTCATAGGCAAGTTATTCGACAGGATACTGAGGGATAGGATCAATCAACATTGGAATAGTCAAGGTCTGATTAGGGATAGTCAGCATGGATTTGTGCGCAGGAAGTCATGTCTGACAAATCTTTTAGAGTTTTTCAAAGAGGTAACCAAGAGGATAGATAAGGGTAGGGCAGTGGATGTTGCCTATATGGACTTTGGTAAGGCCTTTGACAAGATCACATAGCCGGGCAGTCATGAAGGTGAAGTCGCATGGGATCCAGAGACGGTAGTTAATTGGATTCAACATTGGCTTGTTGATAGGAAGCAGAGGGTGATGTTTGAAGGTTGTTTCTTGGACTGGAGGCCTGTGACCAGTTTGGGTCAAGTGGCCTGTTTCCGTACTACATTACTGTATGACTTTATGACTCTATGAGGGGCATTTTGGTGCTTCCATTTTCCATATAATGGATCTGAGCTGAGGGGATTGATAACAATGGGAGAATGTCTATCAACATTCTTGAAATGATTAGTTGACTGAAATATTTAATTTCCCATTCCACCAACTTAGGGGCTGCTATGTCTGGTAGCTAATGTCTTTTAAATCTCTTCAGTTAAATTTGTGAGCGTAGTTGAGTTACACATAGAAAACCCATGTGTATTTTTAAGTCACTTCCCATATGTTTTTGCTTTGTCTCGATATCACAAACCAAGGTCACCTCATATCATGGAAAGTATTTTGAGATCTTACAGGAGCCCTTGCTTCATGTTACTTCCTTATTTAAAGATATGAAGTCCAATATCTGTGACTGCCAGCAAGTTACTTTTAAGGTTGAGAAAACACCATTCTGACTTCTGGATATTGGCAGGCTGGTATTTTGAGAATTCCTGCCTATATAACCTGCAGTTAGGTAGGAGGCCATCTTCCATAAGCAGATTTCACAGGAGATTATAGGTAGCTAAATTTTTACTCCACAAATTTCCCTTACATGTTCATTTGAAAACAAACCTTGAATAATGTAGATATCAAATAAAGACCATTGATTACTTGCCACTTGCTGAATTCATGTATCATCATTCAAAATTAATATCTACCCCATAGGTACTCTACAATTCTGAACCAGATTTCAGATGTCAATGAGGTGTTCTGAAATTGAGATTGTATCAATAAAAAGCCATGTTCTGTATATTTGGTTGACAACTAATCAAAGTGAAAGTTCTCCTCCTCTAGATCTAAAATAATGATCAAGAATGAGCTTGACTTGAAGCAGTCAGAATTCTGATGCCACAGATAACCATAACCAAATCTAAAATTCACCAAAGATCCTTAAATAGCATCTTCCAAACCCACAACAGACTAGAAGGACAAGACACATGAGAACACCACCATTTGCAAGATCCCCTCTAAGCCATGTAGCATCCTGACTTGGAAGTACATTGCGACTCCTTTAGTGTAGTTGGGACAAAATCCTTGAATTCTGTCCCCAGTGGCATTGTGCGTCTACCTACATCATGTGAATGGTAGCAATTCAGGAATCAGCTCACCACCACTTTCTCAAGAGCAACAAGGAATGGGCAGTAGGTGTTGGCCCAGCCAATGACACTAATGTCCCATGACTGGATAAAATAAAATACTTAAGGATTTTGTGTCTAAAAATATAAGTGCCAGAGAATGAAATCGGAGGAAATTTGGTCATGTGTACATCCAAATACCAAACAAATCATGCGAGTAAAGAGTAATTTATCAAGTAGGTCCAGTTCTACCTAAGATTAAGTTTTTGTTTTTAATAAAGAATGCCAAAGAAGTTTTGTTTTAAGAAGATCAAGGCCTCCGCTGCTAATGCCCACAAAAGGTCAACTGAAATGTTAATTTAGTGTTGAAATGATTTAGAATAATTATCATGAAATATAATAAGAGCGTGGATATTCTCTAGATTGTATTGATTGGAGAACATGGGTGAGGGCCAAACGCTGTTAAAGTTTCTTAAAATAAAAGAACATTGAAGTTCATACGAATTGATGTGACCTTGTGTGGTTTTGAACATATGTGACAGAAATTAATCAAACATTGGTCTTTGCATTGTTATCATGTTCCATTCTCCCTTGTTTTAAAAGGGTTAATCAATTAACCCTTTAACCAACTAACTCATTAACCAATTTGTTATGATACAGTAGGATTTCAACTCCATGGTGAATAGCTGAAGGCCAAGAGAAAAAAATCACAAGCAAGAAAATTGAAAATGAAAGAGGAAGAATCTCAACTGGGGTTCAGCTAAAGCTTTATTGATCTGGCAAAGATTCAAAAACCAATCTGTCATACTATATATGTGCAAAGCAGCTCTTATCCTGACAGGAAAGTCAATTGATACATGTGGAAATACTGGTGAGATATAATTCAAAATTAACAAGGGTGCAGCCACTGATAGTTTAATGTGTGCAGCATACAAGTATCATGAGAGAATGAATTGGGTTAGGTACTGGTAGAGAAAAGATAAGTGATTAAAATTGCCCTGCATGAGACAGCTGTATGAAACGCATTCAGGGAAGCCTTCTTCAGGAACACAATATTCTGCAAACATCTTAATAGTAAACAAAAAGGACAGGGAGATACAAATCTGAGAACCTTGTTAGCAAAAAAACAACAGACAATGAAACAAAGAGCAATACGAGGAACAGTGCTGTTACAAAATACACAAACCTTCCTCTATTTTCAGTCAAGGCAGCTCAGTATGTTATGAATAGATTTACATGCATTGAGATTCTGTTATCTCCTTTGAAGAAGAAACTTGTTCGTCCTTTATGTGGAGGTAAGAGAGAAAGTCACAAGCTTCTCAGTGAACACATGGATCAAAAAAAAGATAAAGAATTCTGATCAACCAATGCAGCTCACCAAATATTATTTGTGTCGAACTCATCTGAGAAACATTGCTGCAGTTCATCATGGGCAAATATTTTTTGAGTATTGTATTTTAATTTCCTGACTGCAAAATCTCAGCTTGAATGCAAGACAGATGTAAAGAGTATATCATCTTATAATGTTCACATTACAGCAACCAGAATTTTAAAGATTGTCCCAAGCCATTGAAAGATTTGAATTACAATCATTATAAAACTCTAACTTTGGAGGCAATGTAAATGCTCTCCAGGACAAACAATTCAGAGCATAGAAGTGAACAGATCTATTAACTCTTGGAGGTTGGTTTGTGTGTCATGAAAGAAGACGACAGGTATCTTCATAATTCTGGATTAGTGGTGCTGGAAGAGCACAGCAGTTCAGGAAGCATCAGAGGAGCAGTTTACCTAGGTATCTGCATAAGGTTAATTATTATATGAAACTGTGACTTTAAAGTTAACTTTTTCCAACAAGGATGACAATGTGATTCAAGAATTACTCTCACAATGCTTCATTTTGTTTTGGAAGTGCAACTGAAGAAAGAAATACACAGAGAATCCAATCATAAAATTTAAAGCACAAACTAGGTGAGTGTTTACACTCATTTCCTGCACATGACCTCACAATTTGAACCCAGCAGGTCACAATATACAAGCTTGATTATAACCCTAGCCACCACTTTCAAGTCTCTGCAGCTGCTGCCAGACAGTGATAGCAGGTTGTACTGGCTGCTAGATGCACTGCAGTAACTCATCAAACAGGCTTCGACAGCATTCTCCAAACCAGGACCTCCACCACTTAAAGGACAAGAGTAGCAGAGGGCTGTGAACACCATGACCTGAAAGTTCCACTTGAAGCTATGCATCATCCTGACTTGGAACTATATGACTGTTTCTTCAATGTTGCTGGGTCAAATCCTGGAACTCCCTACCTAACATGATTGTGGATGTCCCCAAACCCCAGGACTGTTGCAGTTCAAGAAAGCGGTTCAACATCGCCTTCTCTAGCATAATTAGAAATGGACAATAAATTATGGTTTAGCCAGCGACACCATGCATCCCATGAACAAATTCCTTAAAATGTTGAGCTATGCTCATTAATTGGAAAGCTTTCTGCAGAGCACAATCATTTGACAAGTAATTTAATTTAATGACCATGCATGGATTATCACACCTATGGAAATATCATTTAGCAATACTGTGGCATTGTTACACTTCCATTCATGCCAATCTGGAATTGGAATTCAATTGTTGATGACGATCAAGAAGCATGTTTAAAAGGTGCCTCCTAATCAGCCTGGCTCAAAGTATGCTTAACTGAGTTGGTCAATATTAGCATATCCATCTAAACCTTGAGCGCCAACAATGTTCCAATTCATGATGCTTGCCTTGCATGACACAATTGTATGAAACACATTCAGGGAAGGCTGAGCCACAAATAATTGATTTTCACTTTCTAAATATCCAATTGTAGAAGTGATGATCCTTTATTTTGGTCAATAAATGTAAGCCATTTTGCTGCATATTATTCATATTAAAAATCAATAAAAATATAGATGAATGGATGGATGACATACGAGGCTCTCTGCTACAGTGAAGAATGGCTGCAGCTTTTGTGTCACCTTTTATTCTTTCTTGGAAGCCAAAATTGCTGCCTAGGTAGCACTTATTATTCGTCTTTAATTGTTGTGATGTTGTGAGCTGCTTCTTGAACCTCGTTGCAGTCCATACGTAAGTTAGTGAGAGAATTGTTCAGAAGGGAATACCAGGATTTTGATCTAAAAACAGTGGCAGAACAGTGATAGAGGTCTAAGGCAAGTTATTGTGTGGCTTCGAGGGGAACTTGGAAGGTGGTGGCATTCCCAAGCATTGGCTGCCCTTTTCCTACTAGATGCCAGAGGTCGTGGGTTTGGAAGATGCTATCAAAGGAGCTTTGGTGGGGTTGTTACAGTGTGTGCCATCGCACATCAATAGTAGAGTCATAGAATAAAATTCTAGAATCCCTACAATGTGAAAACTGGCCATTTGGCACATCAAGTCCACGTCGACCCTCCAAAGAATACACCATCCAGACCCAACCCGCTACCCGATAACCCTGCATTTTCCATGGCTAACCCACATAGCGTGCACATCCCTGGATAGTATGGGCAATTTAGCATAGCCAATTCACCTGACTCACATATGTTTGACTGTACTCCTCCAGAGCACCTGGAGGAAACCCACGCAGACACAGCGAGAATGCGCAAACTCCACACAGACAGTTGCCTGGGGAGAAGTGAAATTGAACTAGAGTTGCTGGTGTTGTGAGGCAGCAGTGCTAAGCACGAGCCACTATGCTGCACATTAATGAGTTTTTAAAGTGGAGGATCAGGTGTCAGTCGAGTGGGCTGCTTTGTTCTGGATGGTGTTGAGCTTCTTGAATGTTGCTGCCTGCTCTGTCCACATCAGGAAGGAAGGGTAAACAGAATAAGTCCTCAGACTCTGAAATATGGAATGCAATGTAAATAAATTCTCCATTGTTCCCAATCCTTATGGATATACATTAATCTTATAAATAAGCAAACCAAAATGGATATTGGTCACTTCAATAACTAAGCCAGACATCTGATCAAGTAACCTGCCATAGATTACTGTTTCAATTTACTCAGAAAAATTGGAGGCACTATCAGAACCTTTGGAACCTTTTGACAGTCTGAGTGGAGGATTTGGGATGGAGAAGGCAGCAGAGGGTGGTTAGACAGAGAGAAAGCAGGATTTACTTTCTAAATGAGGAAGAACAACTGAATTGGCCTACGCTTCAGCCAGAACTTGCAATTCTACTCAGAATGCAGATTATGTTTCTGCTAGGAATAAAAGATTATCATGGAGTGGAAGGACCGAAAGGAGGAAGGAATGCTGTCCTACCAACAGGTAACACAATCCCATGCATAGTGAGTAGGAAATTTAAATCTTTCATTCAGTTTCAGAGTAAGGACAGCTGATTTTAAGTTAGCGAATTTTGAGATGTGATAATTATCTCCCAGATTCCTGAATGCGAATGTCAGTGAATTTACTAGAATTCTTTCTCTATTTTATCTCTGCCTGAAGTTGTAGAGACAGATTTTTTTAAACGTTTGCTACAGTTTGTTTATCTTCCGATAACAGCAGTAAGAGATTGGTGAGAGCGTACACATTTCAACTCAAAATGGCTATCTCAAAGGCCAGTTTTTAAAATAGGTGTGCAAACTCAACAAAACTTTGAGAGAAACAAACAATTGTGCTGTAATATACAACCCAACCAGTGCATATATGGTTCCTGTGTAAGGTGAAAGGTTACTTGTGTGATAGATAAGATGTAATGTCCTTTGATAACTACCATTATTAAGGCACTTACATGTGTGACTGGTGCTACTCATATAATGTCAACCATGAAAATTCTGATGAAAGTTGCACTCCAAGAGCTGAACATGAATAAAAAGTAGATCATGTTATGAGATATATGTACGCTCAGAGGTGAGACAAGTTGCTGAAGGATGAATGGCAGTGTTACCCCCAACTGAGTTACAATAAGCTCTTCCTTGCCTTATAAAGTCCAAACTAGTTGGGGCAATAGCTGTATGAGTAAATTATTACAATGCATAATCATGTAGTTCCTATTGCACCTGTGAAAACTCAAGTATAAAACAAAGAACTGCAGATGCTGGAGATCGGAAACAAAAGCAGAAAGCACTGGAGAAACTCAGCAGATCTGGCAGCATCTGTAAAGAGAAAATCAAATTTAATGTTTCAAGTCCAGTCATCCTTCATTAGAACTGTGTGATGATCAGTTGTGAGTAAGTGAGGACTGCAGATGCTAGAGATCAGAGTCAGGAGTGTGGTGCTGGAAAAGCACAGCAGGTCAGGCAGCATCCGCGGAGCAGGAGAATGTGACATTTTGGGAATGAGCCCTTCATCAGGATGACCACGAATTATGAAAGCTCATTGGCCTTCTCAGATTTTAGAATAGAATTGTAAAGTCCATCTTAACAGCTGCCATTTTCACATTGTGAAGACATAATAATGGGGGTGCAACTATTCCATTATTTAACTAATTTAATCATTACCTAATGCATTGCAACTGAGTTGCAAACAGTATGTAAAATTATACACAAAAATGTCAATCAGAATATGAAGGTAATGGGATGGCTGGCCATGCTACAATTATTTCAATCAAAATATCTCTGCGTATCTGAAAAATGTGTTGCTGGAAAAGCGCAGCAGGTCAGGCTTTCTATCTAGAGTTTTCTATCACTGCATATCTCATGGAATCCTGATCAAAATTTAAATTCTGTTTACATGACTCATTTGACACTCAGTTATTAAAGACAAACTTGTGGGTACATGCAGAAAACTTCAAAGTAGTGTGAGGGAACAGGGATTTTGACACATTTTTCCAAGAAGTGCCTTAAGTGGAAATAAAATAGCCCCTGAATGACCAATTGTCATCCTAACTCTGTAAACCTGTCAATAAAATGCTGAGCAGATTTTACATGGTGATGCCCATCTACTCATTTGCTGAACTATCCATAGCCATATCAGTTGAGTGGCAGCGTCTTAGTCACAGAACTGACTTTGTCAGGAGATACAGCTGGAAGTGATTAAGATCTGTTACTCTTCTTCATTTTTTATGACAAGCATATTATTTGTGTAACCAGTGCTGACTGTAATAGAACAGAATATTAATGGCTGGAAATGAATTCTGTCACTTCTGGTGACATCAAGTTTTCAGTTTGCATTTTATTTTCAGATTTAGTTGCGCTGACATCAAAATATACATATTCTATTTTATCAGCATTCAATTTTTCATTTTGAGCAAGTGGCAACATTTCAAAAAACTGATAGTCAATAATTTAATTTTGTAAGTGGGTGAATTTGATCTGCACATTTGTGAGATGAACTGTGAAGACTGTCTCCATAGAAAACTGTTTTCCCTCTATGCTTCTCCTTGGCGTAGTGGAATGTAGTTTGCACTAGGCACTGAGTCACTGGAGCAGCTCCCTTTTTATGTTTTATGAAGGTGAGGATGTTGGAACATCAAACAGATTTACAATGCACTCAGTGATAGCATCAAACACTTTCCAGACAGGCACAAAGAAGATCACCTTCAATATTTCCATGACAATATGTTTTTACACTCTCAGAAAAAAATGTTCTGCATTGCACAATAGAATTTCAGTTTTCCCCGCTCTCTATCCATGGGATCCCTTAGAATGAGATTTCTGATTTAATAGACTTTGGAGCCACATTTTAAAATAAGGTACTTTGGCAGAGTGGATATTTGCAATAAGAATCATGAGGCTTTAGAATCTGTCAGAGAAAAATGGATTCATTCAACTCATCTGGTCCAATTTCAAACCTGGACTCAAGGAACCAAAGGAACCTATGTCAATAATATTTATACTGCCCAATCACAATACTATTCTAAATATTATGCAGTCCAGAAAGCATAATGGAGGCAAGAATGAAATACGATCGGTAGAAATAACAACTTCCTTGTCTTCTCTGGGGTAATTCTCCTACAAGTGACAGCCAATACAGAAACAGTCACATTCATTTGATGGAGATTTAACAGTTAGTTCTCTCAAATATGATGCAGCAACTTGACTATGGAAAGAATGTATGATTTACCTGACATTGTCATTGTAAATGTCACAAATGCAAAAATGTCAAACTAAATAAAATTCACTGTTGACTTTCAAAAAGATAATGAGTTTGGTTGCATCAGTGGTAGTCAAATGATTCAGTTAGCTTCAAACTAATTGATTTCTGCTATTTCTTTATTTTGCAATCATTAACCTGGATTTAGTGAGCTTACTTGTGCATGGGTTCAGAAATGTACTGTTTTTTTTAAATAAAGATTTATTTCAATCAATAATTTACAGAAATATGCTTCATGCAGGCGTTGGTTTATTTTAGTTTTTAAAACTTAGAATCTATGCTGAAGCAATTGGTGAAATTTTCTGAACTCACTCAGAGTTTTGTCAGGTTGGCAGAGGTATGTAATTGGGCGGGAGGCAAAAGCCCCAGTTCCTGATTGTGGTTAAAGCTTTGCTGTTGATTCCTCCAAACCTTGCGAGTTGGGCTTTCCTGACCTGGTTTTGTGTTTATTAGTGTACTATGAATACTCATTAAAACTGCATCCCACTGGAATTACAAATTCACAGAATTATTATGGTGCATTAGGAGGCCATTGGCCCTGATGCCTGCACTCTCTCTATTGTCTAGTGTCAATCTTCCACCTTGTCGAACATCTCCCCACTCCAGCGCCTACCAAATAACTGTCCAATGCTTTCTTAAAATGATGTTCACTGGCACAATACTCCGAGGTAGAAACTTGTGTTCACAAACCAGATCATATATAAGTGTGTATCCAGTGAGGCCAACTTCTTCTTCCAAAATCCAGTGAGTACAAATTTCTTAAATTAATTGGCTCTTTCATAACTAAGGTATTTCTTTCACTCTTTTGTGGTTGTGTCCATGTCCTTTGAAAGGCAGAGGACAAACACAATCAGATGTGTACATTCTCCTAGTTATGATAAAAGGTCAGTGACATGATGGTGCTGTCGCTCCTTTGATCCTTTCCCGGCAGCTGTGTGAGAGGCAATATCACTGTCGTGTGAGTAATAAATAGTAGATGCGATGAAGTAACAAACTATGGTTGCATATGAGCTATGTGATGCAGAGCCCTGGCGCCCAATTTTCTCTGTGACAGATCAAGTCAATGGCATAGTTATCGTCCAATACATGCTCTTAGAGCATGGTGAATTGAGCAGACAGTGACATATCCTGCAGAGTGCAGCAGACCATTCATAATATGGCAGCACTGGAGTCAGTCTATTAAGCCATCACTGACCTCTGTCGAGATGTCTGTTCAAGCTTCTTTCATCACTTGGGAGGAGCCCTTGTTGCCATCCTCAGAGAAAGGAATTTCCCTGGTCAGCCTTCAAGAAAACCTCGTGGGAAGCAACCTATTTCATGACAGGACTAGGGGTTTGAGGTTTATTAAGGAAATGAATAGAGGTGTCCATGCCCTAAAATTGTTAAACTCAATGTCGAGTCCTGAAGCGAAATATGAGGTATTGTTCCTGTAGTTTGCATTGAGCCTCACTAGAACACTGCAGCAAATCTTGAACAGAAACTTTGGCATGGAAACTCAGTGGTGTGTTGAAGTAGCAGTCAACTTTAGCCAGCTTTACTAGTAGACATATTTACAGCTCATTCATGCGTATAGTCACCATCATCCCAGAGGACCGTAAGGCTGCCCTTGAATGAGCAGAGAGACATTTGGTGGTGTGTTTAACCTGAGAGGCACTATGCTTTCGGTGAGAGGTGAGATTGAGAAGGTGGAAGCATCATGGTAACCTCAGCCCGTGTGGGAATTGAACCCACACTATTGACCAACCAACCAACCAACAGAACTAACTGACCCCTAAGCTCATTCATAGGGTTCTAATCAATATTAGTTTTTTTAGATTAGAATCCTTACAGTTTGGAAACAGCCCTCCGAAGATTAACCTACTCAGACCCATTGCCCAATATTTACGCCTGACTAATGCACCTAACCTATACATCCCTGAACACAATGGACAATTTAGCATGGTCAATTCACCTAACCTGTACATCTTTGGATTGTGGGAGGAAACAGGAGCACCCAGAGGAAACCCATGCAGATACAGGGAGAATGTGCAAACTCCACACAGACAGTCGCCCAAGACAGGAATCGAACCTAGGTCCCTGGCGCTGTGAGGCAACATTGCTAACCACTGAGCCATCATGCTACCCCTTATATAACCTTATGCAAGAAGGATCACAGACCATGAAAACATCGATGTCAGAAGAAAGTTTTTTTTTTCCTTTTGCTCATGATTTACTTGAAACCAGATTCCAAATTCAGTTAAGTATAAGTTGAAGATTTTATAAGGAGCTGCTCCTTTGATCTCTCTCCGAGGACCTTGTTCCCACATTTGTCCTGCTGCTGATTTACTATCAATAGCAAATGCTGGAGAGAACCGCTCTGTGATTGGAAATGCAGTGAGACCTAAAGCCTTGGTGGTGAGTCTGCAGCCAGGCCCTGGAATAGGAGCTTTCATGGAGACTCTGGCTTGAAGAGGAAGGGAAGGAGGTGAGAGTCACACCACAGGGAGAAAGTAATGAGAATCAGGTGGCAGAGAGGACCACTATAGATGACTGGGCATGACACTGATAGGGTGAACTGATAGTCAAGCTTCCAAGTCACTCACACTAATGTTTCTTTCCCAAAATCTTTTTACTACATCAGTTGGTTAGCCTTACAGCATCCCCATTTGTTCATTTGGCCTGGACACTCCTCTTCGAGATTGCAGGGGTGTGTTCAACTTGAACCTTCATGCACATGGCAGAGTGGGAATTCCTACTCAGAAGGATTAATTTCTAGATAAATTACCTTTGACCAAATGGCACTTAAGTCTTTATTGGGAAAAAAAATCTTCGCTACTTTCATTTCAATGCGAAATGTTTGCTGGTGGAAATAGCGGTGGAAACATTTGGAGTGTAAAGTCTCATGGATTATTTTCTTGAAGTTAAAGGGGAAAGAGAAAAAAACACAGACAAAGTGAGAGGGTGGGAAAGGGAAGGAAGCAAATATGAGAGAGACAGGAAAAGGGATCGTGAGATGCAAAATGGTATTGTATTATTGTTAAGATTTGCTGCTTGTTACTTTTTAAATTTCTATTTTGATTAATTACTCATTTAATTATTAATTTATTGGTTTTAGATTTTTTTTGTTTACTTTCCTGTCAGCCCTTAACTTTCTGAAATTTTCTCACTTCAAGGGAGAAAAAAAATTGAGATATGGTTCACCATATGAAAATTTTGGACCACAGTGCAGATCCAGTTGTGGAAGAATGGACATTTAAACAAAAAGGGTGGGATACCAATCAAGACTGAAAGTTTACAGTAATTCTCTGCACAGTATCACTGCATTGTTTTTCTGCATCAGTGCTTGCAACCTAGTGGATGCTTCAATAATCATATCACGGATTTTATTTCGACTGGTGACTGTAAGAATTACATCGGCAACATCACAAACAAAAGTGAGCGCTGGCAAATATCACTGATTTTACATTTCACATCGCTGGCTTGATAGTTTAAAACAGGAATTTGTCATTAATTTCTGCATTTTGGAATTCACTGGATTCATTTTTACAATAGTGATAGCCGTCTTCACCTACGCATTTTTCTCTGCTCATTAAGTTAAACATAAAGTGCTCAGCACATGAATCTTCATGAAATTAGACATTTTGGAACCTGTGACCTTTACTTCTCTTACCATTGGGAATGTACTGGCACAATGATGTACAATGTATCATAATGTATGCTTGCTGTAGAGAAGTAATTACTTACTGCTCATTTGTCATGATTTATTTGATGCTGAAGTAATTGTCCTATCCTTTGTGCAAAATCATAGTGCAATTTCTTTGAACACCCATCGGCATTGAGAAAAGTTGAATTGCATAGGTAACAGGGTATTGCAAATCACAGCCATCACCTCATGAAAGGGAGATCCAAAAATTATCATTGTAAAATGATCTTGATCAGTGGTAGCTTTGAAAAGCTTTTTGTTCATATCAATGTTACCACATTGATTTTATGTTACATTTCAGCACATTAAGATACCTAAATTAGATCAGGGACATAGAATGCAGAGAATCAACTCACCTTGTGAGAAAATGGAAAAGAACAAATGCAGTACATTTATCTTCAGGGAATTTAACAAATGGATGCAGGCTCTGAAGTTGTATATAATTAAAGGGAAACAAGTGAAAAGTACAAGCACAGATGAACTAGTTACTTCAGAATAGTTTGAATCACACACATCTTTTACGTGGTCATGGCAAATATCGTATAATGTGATTTAACAGGAAGTTCAAACTTAATTATTAGTGACTTGAAAGATTACTTTCTCCAATGATCAGGTTTTGTTCGTAATTGCCTGTGGAATTTCTTTTGTAAAGGCATTTGTACAGACTCAGCTGGGATATTATAACTCTGATATCGACAAGCATTCTCTGTTGAAAATTAAGTGCTTACAATGGGCAGATCATATCTACACTGTTATTAAAGCTGAAGAAGAAGCTTTAACAGTTATACACTAACCTCAGATATAAGTGATGATCTAAATGCTATTACATTGGTTCCAGTGAAATCAGAGTTAAGCAAAAAAATGACAATTACAATAATTGGCCTTTTAAGTGGCCCACAATTGGAACAGTCTACATTTAATAGGCAAATGCTAACATACTGATGAAGGAATAATATCTTTGCAGTAGAGTTCATTGATTATTATTTCTTTTATCATCATTTTGTCATATTTATAAAACTTCAGTTATTTTCCTCATTTAACATAAAAGTTTAATTGATTTGACATCAAAATATTTATCTGAGTATTTCTGTGAATGATAGCATTGCATGGAAATTTGGCTCATTCAAATTAACTTGCTTTCTCGATAATTTTGATTGAAGTATTAATTCTTTTAAGTAAATTAACTCCTTGGTTAAATGTTTACATGATTATATCAGCCCCAATAATCTCTAGGCTAAAAGAACGGTATTGGCATACCATACTAGCCTTATCTTGTTCCTTCTAATTATTTAATATGCATTTTTAAGGAGTTAGTAAATACCATTGATGGACTTTAAGGCCAACTGACCTCAATGTCACAAACAAATCACAAATAATAAATCAAGTGGGCTGCTCTTTAAAGGATCAATGTGGATTCGATGGACCAAATGGTCTACCTCCACACCGTAGGTATTCTATGATTTTATAACTCTATTACTTTAAATCCAAGCCATTTTCAGTTATTCAATTTTTTTTCTCAACCCCTTAGTGATTTAGACACAGGCAAAGCCTATCTGACTTTTATTATTTTGTCCTTTGATACTAAACAAACCAGTTACACTGAAATATTTGTAGATCTCAAGATAATCCAGAAAAAAAGAAGAAATGTGGGAGCTTGGGAGATGTAAATTCCAAAAGTAAGTGCTTCCAAGTCTTGATGCTTTTTACATTGACACCATCACTTGTAAAGCAATAATAAAAATGGCCATTGTATTCTCATGAGCTATTTAACTATGCAAATGTTGATAATTATCCTTGAATCTGAAGGTTGCAAACAGGAGCTGATGGTGAATAATTTGTGAGGAATAAAACATGCCCTTTATTTCACAATTAATATTCCAATGTAGCTTTGTATATTTATTTTCAGCAATGGGCAGATCTTTTTCCTTATATACCTGTGCCATTTGGAAGATAGTTCATAAACCTGTTTTCTGATCCCTGTCAGAGCCCAATTTAGCTAGCTGTCAGAACTGGCACAGTTGTTTTCTTGAAACTTACTTGCTATAGAATCATAGGATCCCTATAATGTGGAAACAGATCATTTGGTTCATCCAGTGCACACCAATCCTCTGAAGAGAATCCCACTCAGACCAACCCCCTCTATCCGTGTAACCTTGCATTTCCCACAGTAAATCCACCTAACCTACTCATCCCTGGACACTATCGGCAACTTAGCATGGCCAATCCATCTAACCTGCATATCCTTGGAATGTGGGAGGAAACTGAAGGAAACTCACTTCACCCCAACTGTAAGCAACTTGTGTTCAATCTTTACATCCCTGTCTATTACAGCCATCAGCAATGTCTTCTTATCTTCCATTATCATTTTTTCCAAATGAAAGCAGCAACTAGTTTCATTAGGACCCTGAATGGAGAGTGTCACCTGACTTGTGTTTCACTAACTTGCAGCACTTTAAGCATACACGTCAGCCATGTTTAATGTGTCAGTCAGTCTTTGGACCCAGCATTTTCTTTGTACAGGTTAAGTTTCAAAACCAGCACTGAGTTTGTACCTACTGTCTGCTTCTTCACTTCTAGGCTACTATTCTTCTTCCTTCTCAAACAATGAAAGAGGGAAGTTGTACTTATACAGCAAATTACACAACTCTGGGATGATAAATATAAATCCACAAGCAATGAAGTAAAGTTACAAAGTAGGAAAAGGGACAGTCAACTGGCGCACAGCAAGCTCCCACAAAATAACCTGTTTTTATCAATTCATAGAATGTGGCATCACTGGTTAAGGCAGCATTGTTTGCCCATCCCTAATTGACCTGTAGAATGTACTGATGAATTACTTACTTGGACCAGAGCAGGCCATGTGATGTAAGGCACACCCACAGTGTTTTAACAAAGGCAGCTTCCCCAGAATTTTGACATGAAGGAACATAGATATAGCTCCAAGTCAGGATAATGTGTGGCTTGAAAGGGACTTTACAGGTGATAGCATTACCATATACCAGTTGTGTTTTTCTTTCTAAGTGGTAGAGGCCTTGGGTTTGGAAGGTACTGTTGAAGAGCCTTGGAGCATTGTTGCAGTGCATCTTGTAGATGTGCACTCCGTTGTGTATTGGTAAAGGAGGCAATGAATTCTTATGGATTTGGTGCCAATCAAGCAAGCTGTTTTGTCCTGGATGACATTGAGCTTCTTGAGTGTTGTTGGAGCTACACTCATCCTTGTGGAGCGAATTCCATCATACTCCTGACCAGATAATCTATTTTAGGAAAATTCCTCGAATGTTGGCCAGAAGCAGTGAGAACTTCTCGGTTCTACAAAATAATGCCTTGGGATATTTTGCATCAGTCTCAGAGTCAAATGGAGTCTTGACAACTCTAAAGTGAAATAGTAAAGAATCTGATTTTGTAAAAAAATATTTACTTATGAATAGATATCCAAGCACAAAAACACCATCAGAGCACTGAGTTGTATTGTAGGATAGCTGAAAATATCTAAGGCAGTAAAGCTGGGGTTGAATGAACATATCTGAATAACTGCTTTGTCATTGCTATTCATCTCACTGAACATATACCATAATTATAAAACAAAATGCACTAAATTAAAATATGTCCATACTCCCATGATCATGAAAAGGATAGTCTTCCAATAAGCAGCCACTCATGTGCAGAATCAAATTAGGAGGAGTGTTGAGTTATTCACAATATATTTAAGTTTTACTTTCAATTTTGTTCAAATGTGCTTGTATAAAATTAGTTGTGCATCTGATTAACAAATTCTGCAGCAGAAAATGCATTTATGTTCTTTTGATTTCCTGCATTAATATGAACATGTTGAGGTTTGCGTAATGTGATTATTTTTTTAAAGCTGCAGTTACCATGGAAATTATTTTAACATAAGTAACTTAATCTTGCAATCAGTCCATTCAATCCACAGCTCACGGGGAAATAATATATTGTGAAAAATAATATATTGTGCACAAATAACTTCTTGAGATTTGCCAATATGCAACATGTAAATTGTCACCAGTGTTTGCAGATGGAAGTGGCAATGGTTCAACCAGAATGGACTGGTGCCAACAGGGACTTAATAATAGTGTTTAACTATTATTCATTAAGAACATAGGAAATAGGAGCAAGAGTTCAAGAAGGAGCTTGTCCCCTCCAGCTTGTCCACCTTTCAACAAAATCATCCCAAGCTGTCCTCCTCTTTTGTGCCAGCTCATCTTAGCCCTCAACTCCTTGATCATTCAAAACTCTACCATCCTCCTCTTTTAATACTTTCAGTGATCTAGCCTCCATAATTCTCTTTGGTTGAATTCTTCGAAATAAAAATCAAGAAAATGTTCACATAGCCATCTAACAGCGGCTCAGTGGTTAGCACTGCTGCCTCACAATGCCAGGAACCCGGGTTCGATTCTAGTCTTGGGTGACCGCCTGTGCGGAGTTTACACATTCTCCCTGTGTCTGCGTGGGTTTTCTCTGGGTGCTCCAGTTTCCTCCCACATTCCAAAAGATGTACAGGTCAGATGAATTGGCCATGCTAAATTGCCCATAGTTTTAGGTGCATTAGTCAGGGGTAAATGTTGGGAAATGGGTCTGAGTGGGTTATTCTTCAGACGGTCAGTATGGACTTGTTGGGCTGAAGAATCTGTTTGCACACTGTAGGGAATCTAATCTCAACTAATTCATTTTGCATATCTCAAATATAGCAATATTTCGCTCCATTTGTTACTTCATCACTGAAGTTTTAATAATTTTATTGAAATAGTCAAGTGATCAAGGTATTTCAACATATTGTTATGTACTAAGCCAGACCACTCAAAATGTCCTTAAGCAGGCAGCTCAGACCATAACTTTGCAATTTGTTTCGGTAAGAGTATAATGAAAATTACCCGGATTAAGTTAGCTAGTTTGACTACTAGATTTTAAAACAGACAGAACTTTATTCACAAGGTACACAATGAAACACAAATAAAAGAATAAAGAACCCCTACATAATTCAGCCGATCCAACTAGACTTAATTATGCTGTTTCAAATATACACAACAGCCCCAATAAGCAAACTCCTTTAAAAACCAGTATAAATGGAACAGATGCTTAAAGTTGAAGAGCAGAAAAGAGAGAGACATTTCCACACAGCTTCCTGATGAACTTCCAATCAGGTCAGGACTGAACTAAAACTGGTCAGCTCAGCTTGAGAGCTGACCACTCCCCTTTCTTTATACAGGTCACTTCTAAAATATGAACACTTTCGCCTGAAGCCTCATCTGTTTATATAAACAAAAGGCCTCTCAAAATCCTTTTCATCTGTACAAAACCAGACTGATCAGAGCCCGGCCTGGTTTATTATCCCTCTGAAAAATAAATCAAGGACAGAGTCTCCTTGAGCCAAGAAACAGTTTTTTTTTAAAAATGACTAGCTTTGTGACAATATAGATTTAAAAAAATAAATTGTATGTGTATTTATATACAGTACTTCACAATTTGTGTTCAACTAAGCAGTACAATAAGCAGGTGGGTAAGGCCTGAGCTTGACATTGAAGCACCACCAGCAATATACACTTCAGTCAGTTATGATTAGATTAGATTACTTACAAAGTGGAAACAGGCCCTTCAGCCCAACAAGTCCACACCAACCCACCGAAGCGCAACCCCCCAGACCCATTCCCCTACATTTACCCCTTCACCTAACACTACGGGCAATTTAGCATGGCCAATTCACCTAACCTGCACATTTTTGGATTGTGGGAGGAAACCCACGCAAACACAGGGAGAATGTGCAAACTCCACACAGGGAGTCACCTGAGGCAGGAATTGAACCCGGGTCTCTGGCGCTGTGAGGCAGCAGTGCTAACCACTGTGCCACCGTGCTGCCCACTATGCTATAGAGATCATACAGTTAGTTCCTGGTGTTGGACTTGATTTTGTCACAAACGCTGCTGAGCAACTTTAAAAATATTAAGCTGGGTCCAAAGAGAGCAGACAACTCAATGAGTTGATTGATGTATACCAAAATAAAATGCAAACAAATGTTTTTAGCTGACATCCATTAGATGATGAAAGAAATGTTGGTCTGAGGATCATCACAGAAAATGCCCATGATTTCATATTTAAAAAAGAAATAAAGACTTGCAATTGTATAATGCCTTTCATGACACCAAAGCATTTTATAGCCTATGAAGTACTTTGGTAGGGTAGTCACTGTTGTATGATAGGAACTTTCACAGCCAATTTGCTCAGCAAACTCCCACAAACAGCAATGGTGATAATCACTGGATAGTTTGTTTTGTTACTGTTGATTGAAGAAAAAACATTGGCCAGGAAAGGGATCATTCTCCTGCTCTTCTACAAGATAATGCCATGGAATGGTTGGTGGATAAAAGGAGATCTGTTATAACGGCAGGCTGAGGGGTGGCCTTATAGAAGTTAACAAAATTATGAGGGGCATGGATAGGATACATAGACAAAGTATTTTCCCTGGGGTCAGGGAGTCCAGAACTAGAGGGCATAGGTTTAGGGTGAAAGGGGAAAGATATAAAAGAGACCTAAGGGGCAACCTTTTCACACAGAGGGTGGTACGTGTATGGAATGAGCTGCCAGAGGATGTGGTGGAGGCTGGTACAATTGCAACATTTAAGAGGCATTTGGATGGGTTTATGAATAGGAAGGGTTTGGAGGGATATGGGCCGGGTGCTGGCAGGTGGGACTAGATTGGGTTGGGATATCTGATCGGCATGGACAGGTTGGACCGAAGGGTCTGTTTCCATGCTGTACATCTCTATGACTCTATGACTTCCATTTCAGTGTCAGTCTTGAATTTTGTCTTCAGTTCCTGGAGTGGGACATGAACCCACAATCTCTTCGTCGGAGAGGAATCTACTACCACATTTGTCATATTCTAGTTGGCATTACTCTGTTGTTCGTGAACCATTGCCACTTTTCCACTCTCAATTGCTGATGTTCGTAGATATTAAATTCTGTGACTTCAGCTGACTACACCACAAGTTAAGTTATGACAAGCCTATGTGCCACAGCTATTTGAATATGACTAATTATTTTTGCATGCCAGTCTACACTTCCAAATCTTTTCGAGGTGTCAGGTTTTTTTGGCTGTCTCAGTATCTTTGAAACAGTTCTGCAGCTTTTTCTAAATTTCCAAATTGATATGTTGGTTTAAGTTTGCTCCAACTTATGTCAGAAGAGAAAATGAGGTCTGCAGATGCTGGAGATCAGAGATGGAAATGTGTTGCTGGAGAAGCGCAGCAGGTCAGGCAGCATCTAGGGAACAGGAGAATCGATGTTTCGGGCATTCCTGAAGAAGGGCTAATGCCCTAAACGTCGATTCTCCTGTTCCCTAGATGCTGCCTGACCTGCTGCGCTTCTCCAGCAACACATTTCCAGCTCCAACTTATGTCACCCTAACTTAGCGAATACTTTAATCACTACAGGAATACATTGGTCATAATTGACAAAATATTCATATTTAGAGGCAATTACAACTGAATATTGAACCATAAATTGATTTTTGATTGTACATATTCTATTTCTGTTCATCTTGAGTGGTTTTCATTAATGTAACTGAAATATAATACTTACAGAGAATTTGAATGCTAGGTTTTCACTTTATTCTGTTTTAATGTAAAGAATAAAAGGGCTTATGTCCGAAACGTCGATTCTCCTGCTCCTTGGATGCTGCCTGGCCTGCTGTGTTTTTCCAGCACCACATTTTTCAACTCTTAACGTAAAGAATGATAAATAAAGATTCCACCAGGGAAATCAACTTATCAGCAAACATCATTAAACTCGATAAAGTCAATGCTTGCAGAGTAGAACAGCAGTCAAGTCATTGCAGTGCATGCATCTTAAAGGAATTCATGGCGTTTACTTTGTAATTGATGCCATCCATCTGTCAAACCAACAAAGCAATAACTGGGCAAAAGTATCTATATAAGACATTAAAGATCAAGTGCATGCAATTACAAACATTAGAAAACACTAACTACTGAATGTGCAATTCTTGACTGTGCCATTTTTTTAAAAATATAATTTTTGATAAGCAGTATTACTCTTTAGTGTCATTAAATCTTTTGACAGCCTTTTAGACACAACATATGAATCAGGTACAGAAGCAGAAAGTTCAATGAAAATAAAAATGATCCTACTGAAAATTATGCTGGACTGAACTTACCAATAATAAACAAGAGGATTTTAAAGAAAAGGGATAAATTATGCAACCATATATCAATCTCATTTTCATGTGATCTGTGCTCTATATTCAAAAAGTTTAAAAAAAAAACACCAAGGCAGCACTTAAAAAGGACTATTAATCATGTTTTTGCGTCTGGTGAATACATTAACTAACAGGCAGTTGATGGGTTGAGAATGGGTTCTGTTCTGGAGTCCATTCGCAAATTGAGTTGTGCACAAGTTGGAACACAATGGAGGATAATATAAAGGAGCCATTTGTAAGTATAGGAAATACTCATAAGTTGGATCTTTAAAATTGCACCGTGGTATGAGATCAAGTTATAAGTATGAGCATTTGTAAGTCAGATTTTCATAAATTGGGTTGTCCTTTATTAAAACAATAGATACAAGGTATGTACCAAACATCAAAATTCATGCTTTGATTTAGTAATGCCTGGATTCCAAGGAAGAGTAATTGAGTACGCTAATACTGTATACATTATGTGTCATCTTCTTAAAAAAAGCTAGTTTGTGCCTCCTACAACTTCTCATTGCTATGCATCCTAAAATGACCCAATTTGCAATCTTATTTAAACTGGGACATGGTTGCTACCTGTAAAAAGAAACAACAACATATGCCATGACTAAGATACATGAAGGTACTATAACATATTAATCGAACATACTGGCAACTTAAACAGATTGCTATTGAAAAGTCTTATAAACATTATTTGTAATGTTGCCTGTCAGGAAAACAATGTTTCTACTCTTCAAACAGCAGTGAATTAGAAATGAACATTCATATTAATGACAGCTTCTTATTATTGCTGTGTCTTTCTGTCTCTCACCACATTAAGTAGCACCGTCAAGGCACCAATCTATGTGTTTTAAGATAATGACATTAGATCAACTATTGGAATGGTTTCCACCTTCCAACCATTCATAGGATGACGTTCCTGATACAAAGCTTCTATGGTATGCAATTCTGACCTTCTTTCTAGTGGATTTAACTTAAAATGGATTATATTGGTCTTTCTTATTCCTTTGCAAAGTAAAGAACTGCAGACACTGGAAATCAGAAACACAAACAGAAACTGCTGGAAAAGAAAACTCAGCAGGCTTGGCAGCATCGTGGAGAAAAAGAATACATTTGCTTTCTCTCCTCAGATGCTGCCAGACCTGCAGAGTTTTTCAAGCAATTTCTGTTTGTGTTTCTTATTCCTGTCTTATCCAAATGAAACACTTCATTTCCTCATATCACCTTGTCAATGCAACTATTTCAGAACTGATGGCAACTAGCACAACTGAGGCAAATTATTGTGAATGATTGACAACAAAACAGAGTTAATGGGCAGAATCTTAAGGCTTTATTTTGCCAAGTGTGATTGCACCTGGTTTTTGTGCAGCATTTTTGCTGCTCGGGTGTTTTCTCAATGTGAGTTGCCAACAGATGTCATTAACGACCAATCCCATCCTAAGACTTTCCTCTCATTTAATTCTGTCCCCATTTCACCACACATCATTCCTGGAACAATTCATCACTCACCAGATATCCCAGAATTGACTGGAATCGTTGGCACCAGCACCAAACTTAAAAGGCCAATGTTTACCTGGACAATTATGCTCAGTCAGGAGCTGCCCTGCATGGTGCTGATATTTACCCAGGACATGGCAGACAAGGCATTTGGCAATCCCCATTGCATAGAAGGGCCTGAAGCTACTGCTGGATGGGATGTTGCAGAGGAGTGATATACTCCTCCCTTCCCCCCAACAAGGACCAGCAGTGGAAGCCATTAAACCAGACCATGTCAACTTTGTTCAGCATTTTTGGACTGTGGGAGGAAACTGGAGCACCTGGAGAAAACCCACGCAGACACAAGGAGAATGTGAAAACTCCACACAGACACTTGCCTGAGGTGGGAATTGAACCCAGGTCTCTGGCGCTGTTAGGCAGCAGTGCTACCGTGCCGCCCACAGATAATTTCAGATAATTTCCAAATATTATCATGGGATTTCTCTCTGCAAAGATGCTGAGGGAAGAATTCTCCCATTGCATTTAAAGTGTGGGAGTGAGTGCTTTCAACAGTGTGGAACATGCTGGCTCCACTACCAAGAAAGTGACTGCATCTTCCACCAATCAGTTCATTAAAACCTGACTGGCGAGCTGGGGCAGGTTCCTTGATGAATTCCACATCGTCGGAATCTGCCAACCCAATCAGAAGCCCGAAACTTCAAGATTCTAAAGTCGAGGCCTATTCTTTGGAGACTCCAGTGGCAGGAAAGTAGGTTTGAATTTTACTTTTCTCATGGGGTGGAGCCCGAGGGTTTGGATGCAAGTGCAGGCAGCTGACTTCCAGATTGAGGCAGTTGGAGGCCACCCCCAACCCAAGTAGCAGGTCTATCCTAGTTTCCCAGTCAAGAAGCTACCCACATTGAGGAAGGAGGGGATTGCGGAGACAACAAGATGAGAACCTTTCACCTAGAGCTTAGCTAGTGAGGTAGCAAAAAGGAGGTGAGTTTCTCTCTGGGGCCAACTCTCCTCCTTTCCACCTCTAAGGAGGGCAAGAAAATCATGCCTTGATTAACTTTTTGAGCTTTTTGACAAATGCATAAAAGGTGGAATGAGTTGCTCCTGTTTTATGTTTTCACATCAGATTTTCCAGCATCCACCATATTTTAAAATCGTCCAGTCATAAGAGGTCTATAACATGGAGAAAGTCCCTTCAACCCATCAAGTCTACAATGGTCAAAAACAATCCCTTAACTACGCTAATCCCATTTTGCTTCTATTTTAAATAATTGATGGCTTTGAGACAATGAGATTTTTGCCTTCACTTTCACTGAATACCTTGGATATCTCGCTCTCCATCCGAGTGAAAGAGTTTCCATTAAAAATAATAAGCCTCTTTATGCACACAACAATCACTGAAGTCCTTAGTCTATTCACCAGGCGATCAATTATTTTAGATGTGGTAAATGCTTTCATATTCACCATCAGCATCCAGAAAAAGCTGATGGCCGTATTGGTTACACAGATTTTTATTATGTCACCAAAAATCTGGAACTCAGCCACAAATCACTCATCATAGCAACTGCTAATCTAAATGCGGCATATACTGTGTATGGATTTCTCTTCACATCATGATCTGGGTCAGTGAACCATGGAGTAATAATCATATACTGCAGATGGGTCTTCCATATAACAAAAGCATTGGCAGGGAAACAAAAACAGATGTCATGTCTACCAGATGTGGCATCAATTTTAACACCACCTGTGAACCCAATCAGCATTTATCAAGAACAGGTCAAGTAAGTCAATTGCTCAAAAATTGAAACACAGTTTAGCTGTAGACAAGGAAACTATTTAAATATTTTGCCAAGTATATGGCTACCTCTTTTCATACTGTTCAATACATGTCAGACTTAACAACTTGGACATTTTGAAATACATAACCATTAGAAAGAGCTGAGCTCGCTTCCAGTAATCTCACAAGAGAAGCCCAACACTAAGTGCCATCTATGTAACATGGAGTACAGGTTCAACGATAGCCAAGGTGCTGAATGACTTTGAACATGTATCAATCTCAAAAAAAGATGGAGGAAATCACTTTCTTTAAAGTGCTTAAGTAAAATGGTTGCAAAACCGCAGCAAGTACTCTAGTGATCCTAAAAATAATTTATGATAGCATGACATAATTGCCAACAGTGTTTCTCTGAGGAACACTTCATCCTTTGGGATTGACAGTATATTGGAGTGAAATCCTTTATGGTTACTGCCAGTTTATTGTGCTTTATTTGATAGCAAAAAGAAAGTGACAATAAAACAGCATCATTAAATTTCTGACAATCCTTTCAAAATACAGAAAACCTGAATTGCATCAGATACCACATAAATGATATCACCAGCAGCACAAGGAGCAATTCATCACCTTTATACATCTGGAGAAGGTGCTGAAGCAGAGCTAAAATCTTTCTTTCATTTATAATTTCTATCACCATTCACTAAAAATTGTGCCGACACATTTCATTCCAATGTATGCTGAATCTGTTGATTATTTTTTAAAAGGAAAAAGGACACTCCTTCATTTCTCATGATTGTGTGCCCACATCCTTTACAAGATCACGAGGAAAGTAATGAGATGTCAGCAAATGAAGAAGTACCAGGCAGTGGTATTTCTGTACAAGGATCACTAGAGTACTTTCCCAGCTTAGCTACCCATCTGACAAGACCATTATTCCTCTCCAACTCCAAATAATCATTGAGTCAGAACCAAAATAAGCTGCTGCATGTATTACCCCAACCTCCCAACTGACTGTATCACTCTTGGTGCAAGTAAGCTGCTGTGGTAATGTATTCCACATGCATGTAGTCAGAATCCTTGCAATAGTGGCATTAGAATCTATATCTGGGAATGTACAGTTTCTTAAAATCCAACCAAATATACTTTGGAAAATGTATGATATTATATCTGCATATAGAATGGACTCATAAGAGGAATTAATAAGAAAACTACTCACAAGCTCATTGACAAAATTCCTTGCTGTTAGAACATATTATCCACAATCAATGTATCTTATCTCTCCCTAATTTCGGTTGACTTTTGGGTCCTCGGTGATTTTCATTAGAAAGTTGCCTTAATTCATAAGGTTTGGATTTAGTGTTGATTGTTGCAATATCACCCACCAAGAAATAAAGAATCATTATAAATAATAGGACATCTGCTCCATATAACACCTCTTAAAATGGCTTTGAATGAAGTGAGAATCCTGCATAACAAAAGCAAGACACCATCACTCTAAAACGTCATTTCTTTCTGCTCCAAGGGAGTCCAAGGTTCATAATGGATACAGTGAATGCAAAGTTTGCCAATGTCTGATTATTTTGGAATATCTCCCATGAGGAGTTTTTTCTGTTTCAAGTTCATCTCTGTTAAGCTCTCAGCCCTGCCATTTTAATCTGCAGCTAAAAAGTTGTTAAATAGCACTGCAGAATACTTCATAATGTAATGTCTAAGTTGATATTGGCAGCAGCACCTGTCTATCCCAAAAGCACATAAAGTTGAGAAGGACTGCCATCTGTTTTCACACAGATGGAAATACCCATGTCAGTGCTTTGCCCAAGAAATGATCAAATTCATCACACATATGGTATGTGAAGTGCAAGAACATCAGTTTCATCTGGGACACAATCCCAAAATCGTGAAGCATTGCTTTTATACCAGACTGCATAGAAATTTTAAAAAGACAATAAAAATTGCAAATTAAAGGGAAAGTGTGTGCATGTATCTTAATTACCACCATCGTTATTTTATATAAAGATGCAGATCAATGTAATTCAGAACACATTTCTACATAGTAACACGAGTTAGGCATAGTGTGAGTCAGAGGAAAGGGAAAAATCCTCCCCAGAACTATCTTTGCAGTGTACTTTCAAGATAAAAGCATTCACCATTGTATCAGCTAGAACCTTCCAACTTACAAACCATCATTTCTTATATGGTGAATGAACATATGAAAATGATTTTTAGCAGTCCAATCTTTTAAGACAGATTCATGCTTGTAAAAACTAAATATAAAATGCAGGTGATTCAATTTATTTTTATTAAAGATGTTTAATATCCAATAAGGGTCAAATGCAAATGGTGACCATTCAAATAATCACAATCCGAACCCACAATAGAAACATATAAGGATTGTTTCTTTCATTCAGTTTGTCAGGCAGTCTTTCTATCACAATGATTTTATGTTTGGTCAACCCTGGTTTTGATTTATTGAGGAAACAAATGAATGTTCTTGGGTGAACAGTTGGACAGTTCCCAACAAAGAGATTTATGAAAGGTTCATGATACCATTCATTGAGCTTGGAGAAAATCCAAGGACTTTTATTTTCAAGGCAGTGATTGTTCTTAGATTCATGAAATGATTTTCATTTTGTTTGCGTTTTTTTTTCTCAAAAGGACTCTCAACTCTTGAAAGACAGTCACTTTTAGTGAAAAAAGCTAATCAAGTTGATTCATTGAGGTGATAAACTAACATTCCTAGACAAACAGGCAGACAGGCAACTTTAAGCATGATCATTTAAAGTGGAATGCCAGAGTCCCATGAGATGAAGTCACTTATGTTTGTTGAAAAACAATAAATCAATGAACAATTTTTATGGCTATTGAGGAGACAAATTATAGCCTGATGAAAACGTCCTTGTGAGATTTGGTGGAAAGTTGATGGATCTATTTGCAGACAAATGGTTGGACACAAATTATTTCACTGAGTTTAACTCAATGTTCCATTCAAAAGCTAGATTTGTTTGCATGTGCACAATTCATTTAATATCCATTGGCTATGGTTATTAATGAATAGTGGTAAAATTATAGAATAATTCATTCCATCTGTCAAATTAATTTCCAGCACAAACAACACCTAAATTAACTATCAAGCTGTCAAGTTTCATTCATAAAATGGGAACAAAGACTCTTGGCTACGAATATTCACAACATGTTTTTAGTGGGCAGGTTGCAATGTATATTTCTGATTTTGCACAGCTTGACTTTGTTCCAGCTTCATCAAATTGACCCAAGGAGCCATGACAAATCCTACCAGTAAATAATAATCATCATTTAGCTGATTCAATGTTCCTGATGTCCATTCAGTATAAAATTCCCTTTAATGACACACAAGGAGTCTGTGATCTATGCAATGTCTGGAACATTTATGTTCTTTAGATTGCTAGCCCAGTATTCAGGAAAATACAAAGGTGGCTCTTAGATCTCAGTTAGATATTACAGAATCAACTTTGACTTTCATGAGCTGCAAGAGGCTGAACACGAAGAAAACATGTCCATTATCTGGGGGAATTGCTGTGGTAATGTAAGCAATAATGGAGAATCTTCTGTAATGTCAATCCAATATAACTCAATCAGAGGCTATTTAAAGTGTACTGTGTAATAGGTGTTCTTGTGCTCTCTTGCTAAGTCTCAGGGCAGAACCTGACCCATTTGTGTTAACAAGTCTGAATGAAGTGTTGGGCACGGTTGAATAAAACAAAATCAGGCAGAGAAACAGGTTATTAATGAGGGAAGTCAGGCCACTGTATTGCTGCAAGTAATCTCAATAGTATACATAATTAAGGCAATTCCAGCATGCTGCACTCTTCATAAAACTGAACAACATAACCTGCATCAAATATGTATTTCTACTTCACGAACAATACAATCATGATCCGCTGAAAGGCATCTATAGACAATAAATTGGTCTCCACCAAAATCAACATCAACACATGCTTTCAAGTAATAATATTCTATTCAATTACAGAGTTGGCATCAGTGAATACAGAGAATGATGACAGAAAGATGAAACCAGGAAAACAACACACTGGTTGAAATCTTGAAGGGAAAGAGATATTTCAAATTCCAGTCTAATTACACTAGAAAGGTAACCTGGAGGCACTGAGCACTTAGAAATTGAACAGTTTTTTTCACTCATACATTTCAGTGCTGCTAATGAAAGGTTTCGTAACCTTTCCAAACTGCAGCAGCTTGGTCAGAAACAGATCTTCCCTCATCATAACCGCTGAGTTCTTTTCAATATAATTGTATGAAAGTTTTGAAATGTGCTTTCAAGTGCCTTCTACACATTAGGCTCCTTTTTTTGCAAGCTAGAACATCAAACTAAACACCATAATTGGTTCAATTGTATTACAGAGGAATTTGATTGCTTTGATTTACAATTCTTTTCTTCTTTACAGTTTGACTGCACTGTGTGAATACTGTCCTGGGCAGTGGACTAACTCTAAAAAGATCCATGGTAGTAATAAATAGCAGAGTGCACTTGCAACTTATAGGTAGATGCAATACTGAAATTACGACTTCCAAGACTATTTTAGTATCAACCCTGTAGGTATATGCTATATTCCATCTTATTGTTATTTTCTGATGCTGTTTTCTCATTGATAATGGATAGTGCTGATAAAGAGCTCCTACAGAACAGTTTTCTTGAGAAATGTAGTTTGGGGCTAAATAAATAAAATAGAGAGAAAAAAAACATAATAAACACACAATTATTAAACATATGGCTTACAAATTAGACTGGCTGATTAACTGTTCAGCAACCATCTCTTGAGTTCTCCTTGATATACTTATCGGTCAGTTATGTTGATTTTTTTTTGATGATTGCACAATGATTAGTGAAACATCAAATTAAATTATAGAAGCAAAGTAAAGTAGCATCACCTTGCTTCACCCAAATGAGAAAAGTCCTAAGAATGGCACAAACAATTAAGATGAGACGTTACACTCATAACAAAAAAAAACTAAAGTCTCACAACAAAATAAATGAATTGATAGCAATATTGAAATAAATGCATTTGATCTGGAAGCCATTACAGAGTTGTGCCTGAAAGATGAACAGGTTTGGGTCCTGAATATTGAGGACTATTTGACATTCAGGAAGAATTGAAGGCTGTGTAAAAGTGAAACATTAAAATGCTATTCAAGGAAGACATTTGTGCAACAGTCAATATTGACCTCAGTTCAGAAGATCAGTATGTAGAACTGAGTTGGTTGCAGGTGAGTAATAGTAGAGAAAAGAAGTCATTAGAGGGAGTGGTCTACAGGATTCATAACAGTCACCACAAGGCAGGACAAAAGATGCAAGAAGAAATGTTGGGTGTTTATGATAAAGGGACAGCAATAATTATGGGTGGTTTTAACCTGCATACAAACTGCAAAAATCAGACTGATAATGACAAACTGAATGAGAAGTTCATAGATTGCTTGCAAGATAGTTTCTTAGTGCAACATATTTTACAGCCAACCAAAGAGTGGACTACATTAGACTTGATATTGTGTAATATGACAGGATTAATTACGATCACAGAGTAAAGGTATCATGAGGCAGCAGTAGCTATGTGATCAAACTTAACATCCAATTTGAAAGGGACGGGTTGGTCTAATATTTGCATTTCAGACTTAAATAAGGACAACCATGTGGGCATGGAAACAATATTAGTTGAAATGAAATGGGACATGTGGCACGCGGATAGATTTCTTAAGTGCGTACGAGACCATTTTCTGATTCAGTATGTGGATGTACCTACTAGACAAGGTGCAAAACTTGACCTACTCTTAGGAAATAAGGCAGGGCAGGTGACTGACTGGATGACAAAAGAAATTGAGGGTTTGGTTAAGAAAAAGAAGGAAGCATATATTAGGTATAGATAGGATAGATCGAGTGAATCCTTAGAAGAATATAAAGGAAGTAGGAATATACTTATAGAGTCATAGAGTCATAGAGATGTACAGCATGGAAACAGACCCTTCGGTCCAACCTGACCACACCAACCAGATATTCCCAACCCAATCAAGTCCCACCTGCCAGCACCCAGCTCATATCTCTCCAAACCCTTCCTATTCATATACCCATCCAAATCCCTCTTAAATGTTGCAATTGTATCAGCCTCCACCACATCTGACATGGGGAAGGTACTAGACTCAAAGATATTACAGCTTAGCACTTAGAAAAGCTCAGAAACTTGAAAGTCAGCATTGTTTCAGTTTGCAAATAAATAAAGATAGGTTAAATGAGAAGACAAAAATCTGGCAAATGCCAGAGAAAAATGTGAATTCACTCACTTTAGCAGGAATTTTTTTTTTAAAATTACACACTATTTGGAGGTGCCGGTATTGGACTAGAGTGGACAAAGTTAGAAATGACACAAAATTAAGTTATAGTCCAACAGGTTCATTTGGAAGCACTAGCTTTGGTGAAACACCGGATGAAAAGGCAGCACCTTGAAAGCTAGTGCTTCCAAATAAACCTGTTGGACTATAACCTGGTGTTGTGAGATTTTTAACTTAAAAATTAAAGCATTACTTAAAAGAAGAACATCTGCAGAATTCTGAGGGACAGAAGTATAGGTGTTCAAGTGCATAAATAACAAAACATTAATATGTAAAACATATGTAAGGCAAGTGACATATTGTCCACTCTTGTGAGACAAATTGAGCATAAAGATAAGGATGTTATGCTTCAGTTATACAGGGCACATATGAGACCACATCTCGAATATTGTTTTGGTTTCCTTATATAAGGAAGGATGTAATGTGTTGGAGGAAATTCAGAGAAGGTATACGATATTAATAATGGAATGAATGAGTTATCTTATAAAATTATGTTGGAGAGCCTGGGATAATTTCTATTGTAGAAGAATGAGGGGTAGCTTGGTTGAATTCTATAATATTCTGAATGGTCTTGTCAAGGTGGATTTGGAAAGAATGTTTCTTCTTGTGGATGAGTCTTAAACTAGGCATTGTTTTAAAATTAGGGTGGCTCTTGAAGGTCAGAGGTGAGAAGAATATTTTTCTTTCAGATAATTGTGCAACTTCAGACTGCTCTGCCTCAGCAGGTGTGGAAGAGCACTCATTTAATATTTTTGACAGGAAGACAAATTCTTATTGGGAAAGGGAATCAAAGGTTATTGGAGGTTGATGGAAATGTGGAATTTGAAACACAAGTAGATCAGCCATGATCTTATTGAATGAGACAGCATGGGGCTGAATGGCCTACATCTGCTCCTATAGCATATATACATCTGTTTCTATCTGCCACAGCCATTATATAAAATAACTGCCTCATGTATCTATATGTCAAACTTCACAGATTTGTTTCCCCATTTTTTAAGAAACTTTGTTCGACTGGTAATAGATGCACAAAAAATAGAAAACCAATTATATATTTTGAGCTGAATTAAAATGATCCAACCCTTTCCCCACGGGCACTGTTCTGATCTATTATTGTATTTGAGTTTGCAATGAGTTATATAACACATCTTTGTTGCCTGTCAACTACAAAGTGTTAATTTGCCAGTTTGTCTTTTAAATATTTTTAGGTGAGTAATAATGCAACAAATGCTGGGAACCAAATTTTTTGAGTTCTAGTTTCCAGGGTCATGTTCGGACCATGTTCAGCAGTGCTTTTTGGCATTGTCCTCACTAGTACTTGGAGAGAGTTAGGAGGGCACCAAATTAGCACTGGGCACGTGGCCTGGATCCGTCATGAGTGACGTCTCCATTTGATTGATCTCTTTGGCTTCCACACACCTCAACATATTTATAGATCCACAGTTTCTGATTATCCTAAAATCCAAAGGAAGACTACGGGCCAGTCTCCTTCCATTTGCCATTTGGCCTCCTTTCTTTTGATAGGACATGTCCTGAATGAGCATTGGATGCAGATAGTCCCAGTCTTTGGAAAGTAAAATCATATTGGTCTCAAAAGGATTCCTTGATTTCCCTATCCAAAGAGACCTGTTGAGTTTTTCTACCATTTTCTGCTTTATTTCAGTTACCCAGCACCCACTACATTTTGTTTTCATCCTCCCAGGAGAGGAGGTCCTCAAACTGGCTCCAATCCCAGTCACTAGCTGCTTAATAAGGTGCTCTTTGAAAGGCAAAGAGCAGTCTCATATATAAAACAGAAGCCCAGTGAGCCTCCACATATCTTCTGGGGCAATTTGCTCAGCTCCTGCTGGAATTATGCTGGGAAGCCAGAGGAACATTCAAGGATTTAGAAATCCTCAGTGTTCAATAGTTTAAATCAAAATAACTGTTCAAAAAAACATTTATGCTGCTGCTGCTGCTACACATTTCAAAATTGGAACAATTGATAAAAATCACACAACACCAGGTATAGTCCAACAGATTTATTTGGAAGCACTAGCTTTTTGAGTGCTGCTCCTTCATCAGATGTTGTGGAGTATAAGATCATAGTACACAGAATTTATAGCAAAAGATTACAGTGATGTAACTGAAATTATAGATTGAAACAGACCTGGATTGTTTGTTAAGTCTCGCAATCTTTGAGAATGGGCATGTTGGTTTCAGTTCTTTCATATGGTAATCCCAGAATTTACTTAAAGTTACATTCTCAAGTGAAATTTAACAATAGGTGCCATGTCGGCCCAAATAATGCATTCAGGGTGCATTTCAATATATAGTTTCAGTTACATCACACTGTAAACGTTTGCTATAAATTCTGTGTCATACGATCTTATACTCCACAACCACCTGATGAAGGAGCAGCACTCTGAAAACTAATGCTTCCAAATAAACATGTTGGATTGCAACCTGGTGTTGTGTGTTTTTTTAACTTTGTACAACCCAGTCCAACACCGGCACCTCCAAATAAGGGGAACAATTGATGCTACTGTTCTCGTAACCTAAACTACATTTTCATACTTCTCAGAACAATCTCCTATATCAATTAACTCAACTAGTTAATTCATCCAAAATTGCCCTGTAGCATGGATCAAAGAAGAATATGCATTCAAATGCCTGAAATGTGGATTAAAATTGATATAAATAAACGCATTTGAATTATATTATATGATTTATATTACAATGTGTATCGATTATTTCGTACATGTGCATGACGAGACACTATTGAGAACAAGATGGAGAAAAACAAACATTCAAAAATGCCAAGAGTCAACCACTTCTCTTTGTGTGTTTGGAATCAGTGTTTTTCTTCTGATAGCACGAGATCAAGATGTAGCAAACGCTTCTGTTTGTAGGTGGTGCTACTGGCCCGACAGTCAGGAAACAGCTGCAGTTCAGCAGGGTATTTCTCCAATTAAAACAGCATGATTGTTTAGTCCCATGGCAATCCAATTTAGGGCAGCCTTGAAACCTTGAAGCCAATCAATTAGATGGCGTTTGTTTTAGTTTTTAAAGAAAATGACTGCCTTATCAATTCTGTTAATTGACATTGGCCGGTGTTTTTTTTAAAAGCTGAGAAACACAAATTTTACTTGTGAGTATATCAAAAGTGCAGTCAAAACACAGACAGCATATAAACATCCACATGACCACAAGTACCTTGGCAGTGACTTTGCCTATCATGCGATCCTGGCAGGAAAGCTTTTATCAAATGCCAGAATCAGACAGTCTTTCTGTCACAAATCTTTAACCCAACAGCAAAATGATCATGAATGACCATGACTAAATTTAAAGTTTGCCATTAGTTTGAGAAGTCAGGAATGAAATAGCAGAAACAAAAGCACGAAGCCAAACTGAAAATATAAGGTAATCCAGCATCCACAGTTTTGCATTTTAAACACTTTCACTAGCTTATGTTGAATTACTGTATGTAAAATAACACTTGTGATTCTTGTTACTGATTGTAACATAATCTTAGGATCACAACTGCTTAAATTGCTTCAGCTGTAACCTTGCAGTTTGTGAGCAGTAAGAACTTCAATTATGGAGAAAATCTTTTAAACAAGCTACTCGACAATTCCAGAATAACTCCTTCAATGATGAGAGTATTGTTTTAGGTGATCATGCCCCATTGAACTGAGTGTTATGTTTTGGCAATTTTTGCCCATTTCTCGACAATGGGAATTGGAAATACTGCTCTTTGTAAATGTATTTAACACAGTGTGTTCACACAAGTGAATCTGAGATGAAAGCCAGTTAAAATACTAACGAGTTATCTTTGATGTTGTTTCCCTACAGACTGTAAATGAGTAGCAATCTGTTGACTTGTCTTCGTAATTGATAATACTTACACCCATTTTGTTAAAAACTTGCTGAATCAGAGTGCTCACTAGACAATCTGACTGTCTTTCCCTTTTATCTGTGAATACAGAAAGACAAAAGAGAAAGTGGACATGAATTCCATTTGGTAGCACCTGTTTTTCAGAACTATTAGATTGGTATGGTTTCCAAAAAGGCATTCATGCTGCAAGCATTCATCTCTGATGTGGAATCTGCCAGATTCCTTAACAGCAAAGGAATTAATGCTTGCAAATTAACTTTCACTGCAGCAGGCAGAAAGAAAGGACAATCAGGATGCAATGCTGTTTTGACACCAGTGCTACTAGTTTGGAGCTTCCCATCTCAAACTATGGCCTCCCTCAATATTCTACAGGTAAGGATGTATTTAATCCTCTAAAGAACCCAACAATGTTAATCCAAGAGTTCACCGATTACATATAGGTTAATGACTGAATTATTTATATTTGCCAACAGCTTACAGAAACTGGGCTGACTGAGATTGAAGCATATGCCAACTTAAATATGCATGCACAATCCAGTTGCTTCCTGATTTGGTTGGCCAAGTGAATTCTCATCTTGGAATCGAGCAAAATCACAAAGTATAGAGGCCATGCAGAGCTGGACAAGCAGTTAAGAAGTTGGAGGAGAAGAGAGGAAGGAGAAGAATCAGTGCTGTCATCCTAAGGTATCCCATTGACACACTACCACTCTAGTGAGGTGGTGCCTCAGTAATTCTTAAAAATATGTTGAAGGACAGATTGTTGTGACATCCTTTGAACATCAGAGTCTGTAGCTATTGTAGCAGCAATCTCTGCTCACGTGACAGAAAGAATGTCAGGAGTTTCAAATTGCATGTTGTTGTGATCCCAGATGATGTTTCTACTGGACAAATCACATCCCAGAATAAAATCTGGTTTTATAGCTAATACTTCATTTTGTATTAATTTAACGTGGTGGTTTTTGACTGAAACATTAGCACACAAAGCTGTAAACTTAGTTTAATAATAAAATAGAAGTGTAACATGCACAAAATAAATAAAAATGAAATAAACCATACCAAGGGATTGAAATATAATATTTTGAAACACACAGCAAATGAATGACCATGACTAAATCATAGCAAAACAAAATCTTATTTACTCCCCAACACCATTACATTATGTTTACTCAAACCACAGAAAAAAAGCCTTCCCTATCAAATCTGTAGGTTTGATATAACTGCTTATTTCTCTCAGTTCCTATCCTAAGGGTCATGAAGCCTTTTCCTTCAATCTTCACACAACTGAGATTTTAGACTTTCTCAGGTTTGAATAATCATTGCAGGTTTCTCAGCAAACACTCCTGGTTTGGATGTTTTCAGAAACTACAGTCTGTCACTAAGGTAACTTAGTTTCATGACTGCTCTGAACAATCTCCTTATTTCTAAGACAGCCTGATTCTTGTATCTCACTTCACTCTGGCCTCCTTCAAACTGTCTAAACATTTTCCAGCTTCTGGGTTTTTCTCAGTGAAAGTAATCAACTCTTGATTATTCTGAGCCTGAAAGCAAGCTAATATTTTTCTCCCCCCTGTGGTAAACATCCACAATATAAACAAACTTCAATTAATACTCCAGGAGTCCCTGAGGGTACTTGCTTTCTGACCAATACTGGTTTAAAATCATGGTTCTGAAGAGGCTGAGCTAGTTATCAAAGCTCTTCAGAAAAACAGACAGGTATCAACATGCCACTAGTTCAAAGGGGGAATTATATGGCATAGAGTCCAGAAAGCAGAATAATCCTCCATTATTCAGATAGAATTAAGACTGCAAAGTTTGAAGTTTAAAGAATGGATGCTTCACAATGCATATACAGTCATGCAAGTTTAGAGATGTAGGATCAGGACAACAAGTTTAGTAATGATAGAGGAACAAATGGATAATTTTGATATTGGATTTCATGTTTCAGGATTTGCAATTCAGCAAGGCTACAGGGAAAAATGGACTATAGAACTAAAGGCCAACTTCAGTCTTGTTGATGTTATTTTGGAGCAGCTTTTGGCTTACTGACTGTTTGATGGCAATAAACATTTAGTGAGTTTTTGATGATCGAGGTGACTGACTCTCCCTTTAATTTACTTATTTGAATGCTGTTAATCACTCTTGAAAAGTTCACATCAAGCAAAGTCTGACAAAAAAAAAATTCTTAAACAACAAACTGGTGAGAGTATTTTATTCTTGTCACAGCCACAGTTGCATGCCACAGTTCAGACCAGCCTGTTACACAGCAGTTCATGTCTCACCATCTGCAAGAGCAGCATGTAGAACACACCAAGTGAAGCAGAGTACCGTAATGGCTCCAATTATATTACAGGCAGAAAGATCAAACATGCTGGAGATTCCAAATACAATTAGTGAAGATAATGGCCAATTGTTTCTTAAATAGGATGTTCAGAATGAAGTGTTTCTGAAAGTGGTATTAACTTCATTGAAAACAATGGTTTGTCTGAAAAGCTTTATGTCAAGTGCCTCTTCATAATTCTATCTCTTACACCAACAGTTTGGGTAACTGGTCAGTTTTTTTTAACTGACCATCAATTTGAAGTATATTTTCTGAGGATAATTCTTTTGATGCACTATTATATCTAAGAAATGCTCATATCATCAAGGGAACCAAACAATGTTTGCAACTGGGTATATTTGAAGTTGTTGGCACGTTAGTGTCTTTGAAAGGTAGTTATTAATAATTCATAAGTTGCATTTATGAGATACATCCTTGTAGTGTAAAAGCAGAAATTCTAACAGCTGACCTGTAAAGCCTCTTAACAATTTAATTTCTAATAAGATGCTTGTTTCATGCATAGTTATCCCAAGTTAATTATTATAATACCATTCTGACATCTAAATGATTTAATATTTTGGAGCTCATGTGTTACAGAACCATCCAACACTCAGTGTGATTTGAAGGTTGTTTCTGGTCTGTATCCGCAGATTGCAGGTGAAGAACATTTTAAGACAGAGATGAGGATCATTAGAATGTGGAATGCTCTTCCCTGAAAGGTAGTGGAGGCTGAAACATTATGTTTATTCCAGATGGAGTTAGATAGAGTTTTAGTAGACAATGGAGTTAAGGGTTATGGACTAGAGGAAGCAAAGTGAAACTGAGATCACAATGAGATCAGCCATGATTTGATTAATTAGAGGAACAGAGTCAAAGGGCCAAATAGACTACTCATATTCCTATGTTCCTATCAATGTTCTGCAGTGAGGGAATTTAAGATCTGAAGATGAGAAAACAATGGCACAATCATTTGAAAGGAAGTCAAAAATCCCAAGCGAGGGGATGTGTAGTAGTGGTGACCAAATTGCATTCATTGAATGACTGACAGTGTGATTAGAATTTTGCATTGTTTCGAGATCGAACAACTTGGTGGGGCAGGAGCATGATGGGTCAGCGGGGGTAGTTGGCTGTGGATCTTGAAAGCAGGTAGATCCGGGCAGTATGGGGCTGGGGGATAATGAGGTTGGAGACGGTGGCGGGGAGATCACTGGAGGCAATGAAGGCACAGGCAGTGTGGGTGAAAAGTGTGAAGTGATGTATTTTAGTCATAATTTCAAGGTAAAGGAGCACACAATGAATGATAAGCACCTTGGACACAGATTAGCAGGCCCTAGATTTCCATGCCTATGACCCCATTTGCCTCCGGTGATCTCCACTCCACCGCCTCCAACCTCATTGCCCCCAGCCCCACACTGTCCAGTTCTACTTGCTCCCCAAGCGCAGCTACCCCGGCGAACTCATCGTCTCCGCATGTTCCTGCCCCACCAAACTAACTTCTTCCTAACTCAATTCCATCCTCTCCCCCTTTGTTTAGACACTTCCCACCTACATCCACAACATTAAACATGCTCTCCATTTCTTCAGTACCTTCCCATTCCCTGGCCCCCAGCACTTTATCTTCTCTGAGGACATGTCTATACCTCACAAGATTTGGAGGTCCTGGTGTTGTCTAATGGGCCAAGGAGCGGAAGATGGAGTTTAATTTAGATAAATGTGAGGTGCTGCATTTGGAAAGGCAGATTAGGGAAAGACTTATACATTTAATGGTAAGATCCTGGGGAGCATTGCTGAACAAAGGCACCTTAGAGTGTAGGTTCATAGTTCCTTGAAAGTGGAGTTGCAGGTAGATAGCATTGTGAAGCAGGCATTTAGTATGCTTTCCTTTATTTGTCAGAACATTTAATATAGGAGATGGTCATGTTGCAGCTATACAGGACATTGGTTAGGCTATTTTTGGAATATTGTGTGCAATTCTGGTCTCCCTTCAGATGGAGGGAGGTTGTGAAAGTTGAAAGGGTTCAGAAAAGATTTATGAGGATGTTGCCAAGGTTGCAGGGTTTGAGCTACAGAGAGAGGCTGAATAAGCTGGGGCTGTTTTCTCTGGAGCATCAAAGGCTAAGGGATGATTTTACAGCGATTTGTAAGATCATGAGGGGCATGGATAGGGTAAATATACAAGGTCTTTTCCCTGGGTTGGGGGAGTCCACAACTAGAGGTCATAGGTTTATGGTAAGAGGGGAAAGATTTAAAATGGATCTAAGAGGCAACTTTTTCACACACAGACTGGTGCTTGTATGGAATGAGCTGCCAGAGAAAGTTGTGAAGGCTGGTGCAATTACAACATTTAACAGGCATCTGGATGCGTACATGACTAGGAAGCATTTAGAGGGATATGGGCCAAGTGCTGGCAAATGGGACTAGATTAGTTTAAGATATCTGGTTGGCATGGATGAGTTTGACCGAAGGGTCGGATTCCATGCTGTACATCTCTATGACTCTATGACTACAGCAGCCTCAATGGGCTAAAAGGTGTCTTTCCATGCTGTAATATTCTATGATTCCATGACTCATTTGGCATTAAAACAAAACAAACTTTGAAAAATGCCTGTTTGTTAGCTTCAACCCTATTTTAAAATCTTTGGGCCTCTTAGACAAAGATTCTATAATGTGAAAATATTAATTTCCATCACAGTTCAATGATCATGTACAGTTGGGATAAAAAATAATCACCTTGACAACAGGCTATGACAAAAAGCTTTGTCATTTATCTCAATCATCAAGGCACACCCACCCCATCCCCTCAGCTTGAGTAGCTTTCCAAAATCTCAGCAAATAATTTTTCCCAAAATATTGTTAAAGTAGTCAAGAACTTCTGACAGCATTGCTCATTTACTAAGCATACCAGACTGTGACAGTACAACTCAAGGCAGCAACTAAGTATGCCTACATTTTTTTTAATGTTGGCTTGCAATAAGGATTTTGACATGAGAGAAACCAGAATTCTGAAACGTATATCGGTCGAACTGTGTGGAATATTAAGGTTGGCAGACACTTTGGCAAATGATTACTGTTGGAACTTTATTTGAAAAAAGATGATATAATCAAAGGGGTTGAAATCATTATGAGGAAAATATTAAGTCTGTTGTGTTCATTGTTATCGACATTTGATTAACAAAATTGACAGAAATTTAATGCCCTCTCCGAAGGCAAGTTTGGCAGTGAGGGGATTTAAAAACACTTAAAAGAACAACAGGCAGAGATGTGCCACCTTTTCCTCTCTCCCTGAACCTGATGACATCCGAGGTGGGAGGTTTATGAATGGTGTCCCACCCCATTCGTGGAGCAGAATAAGAAAACCTGTGCAGGGCTGTTTGCACACTCCCAGGTGGATGACTTATTTAAGGGTGCACAGGCTGTGTCTGAGGGACCCAGCATTGCGGGGTCAGCCTTGCTGCCAATCATCTCCCCCATCTGACTATTACTATGACCTGGGATCCAGCTACAATAGTAGCTCTGGGTGGGTTTTGCCAACAGACAATGCCTCTGATTGGAAGGCAGCATTGAATGCGTGGAACCTTTGCCCTATAGCTTCAAGGAAAGACCTACTGCTCTCTAATTAAGCACTTGAGTGGCATTTAATTCAGTGGGCTCAAAGAGGAGTTATGGATCTTCTGTCCCTTTGTCTGGCAGATGAGAACTCCATCATTAAATACCACTATCTGTGGCTGTTAAAATGTTGCCTTTTTGATTAATTTCAGAAATGGATTTGATATTATGGCTGCAAATCCCATATCTAGGCTGTGTTATATTTCTCTCTTTTCCTCATAGGAATGTGCATATTTTTCTTCCATTAAAATTGTCACAAAATTCTAATTTTCTCTTCCCTGCTACATTTTGCATCAAAGTGTTTAGTATTTCTTTGTTGGCTTCCTTCAGTGCAGCAGTTTCCCATTGGAATTTCAGGCAATCAGTGCAAAAGAAAGTGGTTAATCTGCAAAAGTTGATGATATTCAGACGGTGAAACAGATAAAATGTGAATGATGTCATGATGCTTTACTGAGCGCCTGGGAAGCCAATAACATGAATTGTCAATAATTTTTAAAGATAAGGTTGCGTGAGCAGTGATTGGACCAGATAAACAAGCAGAAATTTAAGTAATGAGATATAAAATAAATTAAAAAGAAGCAAAATAAATTACCTCACTGTTGGGTTTTTATTCCCCTTCAAACAAATTGTTGATACATCCACCCACCATATAATGAAATGTGCTACATTATGTCACCTAATTACAGCTTTCAACCTAAATGAATTATGAGGAGTGAGATTTCATGAGCACAAGTGTGAGACAGATTGCAAAGCCACTGAAGTATGTAAACCTGGAGTTGTTTTCAAGGTGTATGACACACAGGAAAAGTTTTAATGAATGCATCTCAACTCACAATGAAGCCGTGAAACTTGCAGTCAACTATATTGTTCATTCCGCAACTCGAGAAGTAAATTGCAAAGGTAGGTACTGGACCAATATGGCTGAACTTAGAAAGAGAACGCATTAAAATACCTGGGCTCCTGCTACTGCATTAGACATAAGAGAGAATGTGACTAGCTGTTGTGGAGCTGTGTCTTTGTACTCCAGACACAAGACAGCATGGCCATCTTGGACAGAAGCATATCAGAATAACATGGCAATCTGGGCTATTGGTAACAGCATTTTGCATCACTTGTACTGTTCCAAATACACTGAAACAAAACTTTATCTTTTCGCTATTCCTCCTGCTACTTCCAAAGGTAGCAGTTACACTTTAATTGCATTCAATGGGAACCATCAAATCTTTTGGTTTTATGAAATGACAATGTCCTAAATAATGATCCAAGATGACGTGGGGAGAATTTTCCAGTTCGGAGCAAGAGGAGAACTGACACACATCGAAGTACCAGAAAGAAAGGTCATGGAGGAGATCAGTTTGTCTTACAGAGTATTCAAATGTAGCATAAAGTTGCAGGCATTTGCAGCTCACCCAGATCCACTGCCTTGATAAGTCCCTATGGTGAGATAGAACATTTAATAATAAAACTGTGCTCGAATAAAAAGAAATGCAAAGGATTCTAAAGGAATGAATCTCAAATTAGTTTTCTATTTTGGACTCTGGAAATAAATAAATGTGAAAATTATATTAGAGCATGGACATTTTTGATAGCTGGTCCAGTATTTTTGGGAGATATTATTAAACATCAGCAATGGCCTGGTGTTTCTGATTTCTGCAGAGTAGATGGGAGCTGTGCATTTGGATCCTGTGAAAATCCCCACAGAGCAGACTCTGAAGGAATGGCCCAAGAAATTGAAGATTCCGCTCGTCAATTCCCCTGCGCCTGGAACACGCTGAGAGTATCCAGTCAAATCGAATAATTCAAATGGTCCCATTGCAGTTAAGTCAAGTTCAGATAACTGAGGAAAAGTACTACTAAAACCTTGTTAAAAACCACATGACACCAGGTTATAGTCCAACAGGTTTATTTGGATGTACAAGCTTTCGTAACACTGCTACTTCTTCAGATAGCTACAAAGGAGCAGTGCTCTGAAAGCTTGTACTTCCAAATAAACCTGTTGGACTATCACCTGGAGTCATGTGATTTTTATAACTTTGTCCACCTTAGTCTAACACCTGCACTTCCACATCATTAAAAACCTAGACCAACTGTTGAGTAACTATTAATCTGATCCCTCAATTCACCACCCTACTCCCACCATCACACCTTTCACATTTCCCAAATCTCAAAAAACCAAAAAACCCCTCCTCACCATGACCAGATTCCCCACCTACTGCCAATCACTCCCTTTCTTCCATCATGGGATCTTACCTCCCCAGGGTCTGATGTACCCTGCTAATCCCCCGGACCCACGGTTTCAATTTATCCCGTTGAAACTTGACCTCCCCTAAATGCTCCATCACTTCCCTGAACCCCGAGACATATTGGACCCTGGCACCTTACCTACTTGGCACCCTACTTAGCTGGTTCCCAGCCTCTACAGCCCACCTGAAGACCTACCTGCCCGGCATCTTAACCTCACACTTAGATTATGTACTTAGTATTTCACAGCAGTTGTGAAAGTGGCTCTCTGTGATGCTGGACTATTAAATTACAGGATACAACAACTGACTGCTGTGTAAAAGGAGATATGGATTGCCTTCCCCTGACAATCTGCCACTTCAAGGGACCTGTCAAACTTAAAGCATTGCTACACATTTCTGGAAGAAGTCCTGATCATAATCTCCATCAGAAATATGGAGCTTTTCCTCAACATAAAAAAAGGAGCAAGTGACAATCTTTGTGTGTTTGCCACTCCTCTGAAAATCCAGCCTAATGTCTAGCCCAGTCTTTGATACAAAGCTTGGAAAATTTTGTGTGTGGAATGTAGCAAAACAAGGTTTTACTGGATGTGATACACGGACCAGCTTACTAAAGGTTCTAATTGCATGGAGAAACAGCAGAACATGGAGGGATGGACAAGATTGCAATAGGCATAACACAATTTCCTAGCTTCACAGACAGAAGTTCTGAGGAAAGGTCACACGAACTGAACCATTAACTCTGATGTTTCTCCACAGATGCTGTCAGACCTGCAGAGCTTTTCCAGCAAATTCCATTTTTGTCTCTGATTTACCGCATCCGCAGTTCTTTCAATTTTCAGTTTACACAGACCAGAAATCCACTCACCGAGGGAGTCTTTGGGCACTGGGATTTGAACATATGCCATTAATGAGAAACATTGGCTTTTATGTGCTTTGTCATCCATCAGTTTCTGGTGGTTCTGCAGTGTCTTGTATTGTACTGGACTCAACACGTAAAGAGTCAAAAGTGTGGTGCTGGAAAAGCACAGCAGGTCAGGCAGCATCCGAGGAGCAGGAGAATTGACTTTATGGCTTTAAGTCAAAATGTTGCCCAAAATGTTGATTCTCCTGCTCCTCAGATACTGCCTGACCTGCTGTGCTTTTCTAGCGCCACACTTTTCGACTCTGATCTCCAGCATCTGCAGTCCTCACTTTCCCCAATGCATTAGGAACCGACAATCTGACTGGCACTATCCATGGGTTTGGCTGATGCCTACTTGGGGGTGTCAGATTACAGATAGATGCCAAGCTTTTTGGACAACATGTAGCATAATAGTAACACATCCAAAAATGGTGACTTGCATTCACTTTTCTCCTTCGATACGTTCAATCGAACTACCTTGGATTCAGTATAAATCTGCTGAGCATTGTTGACATTTGACTCCAAATCATTTCCGAGTGGTCACCACCTATCCTATTTTACTTGAATGCTGGAAGCTGAGAATTATATCCATGTCTCCATCTTGCAAGTAGCTGATTTCATTCAATCGTCAATTCCAAGCTGTCTTGTCTGACTCACAAGGAAGAACCAAGTCATTATTAAGACTGACACAAATGTGTTTGAGTGGCAATAATTCTGGACTCAGACCCAAACTTGACTGCAGCAGTTGTGTAGCACTGGTTTAGGACACATTTGGTGATGATCTACTTCCTATCTAGAGGCCAAGCTATTTTCAGTTCAGGACAAAAGCTTGCTTGGTCAATTGAGGCCGATGCATCTGCCATCCACTTTGTAATTGGCCTTTATATTAAGATAATGGGTGAGCAGACCTGCTCTTTGGCTTAAATAAAAGGTGACACATCTGGTGACACAGTGATTCATGTTGGTTTAGATTGAGTATCCGGAGTGGTAGCAAACACTTCTGCAACAAAAATGGAAAGGGAATACAGGAAGAAAGTAAAACATGGTTAAAATGTAGTGATTGCGTTCATAATGCACCATAATACATGTAAAAATCAACCTTGCTTAGCAAGCATTTGTTAGCTTGCCTCACTTGCTCTGCTTGAAAATGCAACAACTTATGGTTAGCACACATCTTTGACTGCAAATGAAATGTTTGCGATATGTGTTAACTGCAATCTGATTGTGAGAAAATGTTAATTACAATATGCATCTCGACTTGCAATTGCTGACTTGATTCTCTGAATGAAGACTTTACAGGAGAAAGAAATCAGCAGTTTTATTTCACACATTAACTAAAGTGCAACATTTTTATACATTTACAAGCTATAGCAAAGCAATAAAACAATATTACAGTGACCTTGAACGTCTCAGTTGTAGTGAAATAGATTGAGCTGAACATCAGGAATGAATTGAAGGCAGTAGAATCGAAAATCTGACACTGATGCACTATGCACTTTGCATAACCTACCTTCCTGGTGAAGAAAAGTACAGAACAAAATGTCAACATCAGACTCAAATCTTCAAATGCCATAAAACACCATTGGGAAATGAGTTTGGATTATTCCATTTCTGTCTAGACAGAATGCAGAGTTTAAAAAAAGAGTGCAGTCATTTCCAAAAGGTGATATTTGTAGTGGAAAACAATTTAATGGACACCATCCTAACCACAATTATGGCCATTTTGGATGTGGAAGATTAGATGGTTAGGAGTGGAATATAAACGCCCGGCCTATTCTTTTAGGAAGAAGCTAATTACATTGATGGCATGAACATCATGCCACTAGCAAATTGCATGCATCAAAAAAGTGACCACCACTTCCACATCGTTGTTCCTATGGGCCCCTGCCGTTAATGTCCAAATAAGTATTTGCAACATTTTAATTTTTTAATGGACTTTAAAGTTGTATTGAGCAGAGTTTCCACGATATAGATTAGATTAGATTACTTACAGTGTGGAAACAGGCCCTTCGGCCCAACAAGTCCACACCGACCCGCCGAAGCGCAACCCACCCATTCCCCTACATTTACCCCTTTTACCTAACACTACGGGCAATTTAGCATGGCCAATTCACCTGACCTGCACATCTTTGGACGGTGGGAGGAAACCGGAGCACCCAGAGGAAACCCACGCAGACACGGGGAGAATGTGCAAACTCCACACAGTCGCCTGAGTCGGGAATTGAACCCGGATCTCTGGTGCTGTGAGGCAGCAGTGCTGACCACTGTGCCACCGTGTCGCCCAAATATATGATTAGTGTGCCTCACATTTGATTCATGTTTACCATAGCAGTGGGACATCAGAAAAATTACAATAAAGCAGCAACTCACAACCTCTATTTTTATCTCCACCAAGTTCCTACATTTGGCATTTTGGCATGTGGAAGATTGGATGGAATTGAAATGGTTTCAAGTCAGAAAGCCACTACACCATTCGGAGGTGGGGGGGGGGGGGGGAGGAGGTGTGTGTGGGTGGTGGTTGGCGACAATGGAGTACACCCCTAGGGGGATTTTCCCACTCTCTTCAGTGGTGTCTGCAATAATGAGTAGTTTAAACTTCCTTGAAATACTGCACAATGCCAATTGCTGACAGGAAGTTTAGAGCAGTTACTTGGTGGTAGCAGCTTGTCAACTGCTTCCATGGGTCTGCATTCACAGCATCCCCGAATGCTCCATATACACAGTCCTCTTTCACACTTTATGCACGCAAGCCGGCACTGGCAAACCACCAGCCACACCCCACCATCGTGCCTGCTCTTGAACAACTCAGACACCACTTCATTCCTTCAGGTTGGAGCACAGCTTGCATGTTTCTACCAGGGTATTTTGTTTATAGACATGCATTGGCATCACATGGGTGCCAGCGGCTTATGTGGCAAAGACACTGCATGGATTACAACCAAATGGCCATGTCAGAGGACCAGTCCTTAGTTGAATCATCAGAGATTATGATTGGCCAGGTGATACTGCCACACTCAGTAAAGACTCTCATCTGATGCCAGTCCAGAGCATGGGCCACTGTCAGTCAAGCACTGCATCCTACAAAGTACTGGGCCACTTTCAGTCATGGCTGACCCATCAAGTCATTCCAGAAAGTGGACTATGGTCAGTCTGGAGGTTTGGGTGTTAATAGCTGGGGGTGTTATCAGAGGGGCAGTCTATAGAGTTTTGGCGTACGTGGGAAGCTCTGGGCTTTGATTGGGCTTCTTTGGACTGGGTCACTGAGGGAATGCTTGCAGTGAAAGAGGGCAATTCAAGATCGAATGTTGGGTTCTCCTACAGCAATAGAATGAGGTTTTAACATGTTGCAATCACTCTGGCTAAGACATGCATGCTAATTTGCAAAGCTGTGGTCTCGGGGGTAAACTGGGGACATTAACCATTCTATAAAAGGGATGAACAAAAACTAGGTGAACAAAAATTGGGAAAGCTGAAATTAGGTGAGTGGGACAGCAACAGCAAGGAAACATGAAGGATGTGGGAATCCTGCATATCAGGCAGAACCTACAAGTCAAGCACAAGATCACATAGCTGAAATCTTGCTATCTTTGAATCAAAGTCAACTGCACAATAACAAGCTAAAATAGTTGCCACAAGTGGAGTAGGCAGAGTAACTTACCTTGTTTTTGGGGTAAGAGTCAAATTTTTGGAACTTGTGGCACTGCTCAGGGCAATTGAATCTATCATGCATCTACTGATTCAATAATGCCACCCATCTGGCATTGGATTATTATTCATTGGCAGGTCATTATTTTTGCAAGAATGAACACTACAAATTATGTCTTCAAGCAACTATAACTATGACACCACTTGCACTACTTACCTCCTTGTTATGTCAGATAAGCAAATCTAAATCAGACATTAACTTGAAACTCATCTGTTCTTGTCGTTTCTGAATTCCAGTTCATACCTGACATGGGAAGACAATGCTTCAGATTTGCCATGTTCACTCAACATACTGTTTATGAGCAAGGACAATCTCTGTGATTTCGAATGGGTGGCATTTTTTGAGTGGCAATGGGGGGAGTTATCGCAGTCAGAATTCAATTCCACTAATGTTTCTGCTTCAAACATCTGGATAAGGTGTCACAACTCAGACCTCCTTATGGAGGCAATGACATTGGCCCCTCACAATGCCTTCATGGCACTGTGTCAAGTCACAATATTATTCTTTGCTGTGGTTGATAAGAGGCCTCAGGTGTACTATTACTGAAACAGTGTTTTCCCTTCCTGACCTTCCCTACAGATTAATGGCTCATTCATCTGACATGATCATTGCAATTGCTGGAGTTCTTGTAGCCTTGGTTCACAGGCAAAGACGCATAAAGTAAGACAGAAATTACAAATTTGTCCGTCAGCCTGATAAGAACTGCAGCCTCCAGAGGGAGAAGCAACAAATAAATATTCTCTAAGTTGACGATGGAGAACGATGAGACCCTACATTTATTGACTTAGCTACCATTCTCTACAGCTCTCAGAAACATTATGAAGGTTCAGAAAAGTCCATCATCACTGAACTGTGTCTTCTGCTGGAGCAGAAATTCACTCAAAAAGAATAGGTGGCCATCTTGTATCAGTGATATGAAGGTGGCACCTGTCTTGAAATGTTATTCTAGTGGTTCATTCCAAGGTGCAGCTGAGAAACTGTGTGGCACTGCCCAATCCTTGACAAATGCATCTGGGATGTCATTGATCCTGGTTTCTACACATCACAGCTGTTTATTTCCATCCCCCATGACAAGGAGAGAGTGGATAGTGGGATTCTCCATCTTTGCTTGCTTCCCTTAGGAAGGGAAGGGCCCTTTGGAATACATGCATGATGCTTTGAGAGTGCCCTATCACCAGCCTGTTGAGTCCATCAACACAAAAGACTTACATCCTAACCAACGTTCAACTTATCTGTGATCATCAGTGCCAGATTTTGGACATATGCAGATATGTCCTAGTAACTGTATGATGTACATATTGATGAACTAAGATATTCCTGAGATAAAGGCTAAGCCTTCCTTATATTGCTGATAATACTTTATTAAGCCCTCACACTGGCACAGAATGGTGATATAACATGATTCACATTTCTACCAGTGGAATAACCACATGCCTCATTAAGAGGAAGTTGGAATGCTCACACAGGGCCTTGCAGTAAAAATGAGGGAAAGTATGCAGTATCAGTGTAGTATACTGTGCCTTTAACAAGTGGAGCTAACAAAGGAGGGATGTTCTGAATTGGGGAATATGCAACAATCATCTGAGGATGAACATGAGAATAAGAATTGAGAGATTGACTGGGAGAGATATCCAAGACAGAATGATAAAGGCCAAGAAACTAGAGAGAAACAAACTGAGACCCGCTGACAGGATGAATGACTTGTATTTAATTGTATTTCTGTTGGTTGTATGTCTAGTACCCTGTTAACAGCAAAGTGGACCTGGCTATTTTGGTCTACTTATATTTTTCTCTTTGTGAATAAATGATTTTGTATCCAAAAAATCATATGCTTGGTACCTTCAGTGGCCCCACTCTCAAGTATCTGCACTTTACAGATCCTATTCACAGCTCAGGAGAAAGCAGCCTTCAGTGAGAGAGGATACTATCATTGCATTGTGCTAAGGTTAGGGATTTGTTTAAACTTCAAACACAATATGAGATCTGAGCATTATGCAATCAAATATCTTGTGGCAGGCAGCAGGTTGAGAGGAATCCTGAGGCAGTTCCTTTGACCCCCTCTATCATCTGTGAGTCCTCCAACTTTCAGAATGAGTATTTACTGTTAGATTCACCAAAATTCTTTGAACATACCACAGCATAGAATTTAACCCCCAATACAGGTAGCACTTTACACAGTTTCTCTCAGCACGATGAGGAAGATGGAGATGTGAACTTCCTTTTGAACACTCTTTTAGCCTTGAATGGCTTAAAAGCTGCTGGAATGAACTTTTGCCTTCAGAGATGTGTCAAGTCATCACTAATTCCACACTCTCACTCACAGGGTAGATGTAAATGTGGAGTGATGTGTATAACGATCCCTGCGCATGGCACTTTCATGGAGACAACACTAAGCCTACAATCTGTTGGCTGTAGTCAACAATATCATTTTTCAAGGATCCCAGATATCTGAGTCTTCCTGCAGTTAAGGGGTCAATTGCTTGTTGAAGATGAGCAATATTTGGCCACTGCAACAGCTTTCATTCTTGGAATGTCTGAAGAGATTCTCACATGAGTGCAACTTCATGGTGTCTGGTAGAGACAGACACTAGAGCAGATATATATATATATATATATATATATATATAAATATATTTATAAAAGTGTAAGATAATTTACAATGGTGTGTTATCGTGACACCTATGTGCTCTCATTCGGTTATTTTCCTTCCCTTCCCTATAACTATGCCAGCCAATATCAGCTGGTGGCGTGGCTACAGTCTTGTTTGAGTGCCAGAGACTGAGAGCATTTCTTCCTTGACCAGCAAGGGAGGCTGTCAGTGACACACTCAACAAATTCTGTTCCAAATCTAATATTAACAGAGTACTCACTGAGGTGAATGTCTCTGAGCAGGTGGACGGTGTAGGTGAAAATCTTTCTAGTGCGTCCTCTTCAGAGGTAGAAGCGAAGCAGATGGTGTCCATCAATAGTCTCTTCAGAGCAGAGGAACTTTAGCCGCCATTAGTGCCTGCAAAATGAAAAGGAGGAATTGGCTATGTGAAACAGATAAGTACTTGCAGTCATAGTGTTATGCAGCACAGAAACAGACCTTTCGGTCCAACCAGTCCATGCCAACCACAATCCCAAACTAAACTACGTGCTCCTGGCCCATATCCCTCTAAACCTTTCCTATTCATGTACTATTCCAAATGTCTTTTAAACATTGTAACTGTACCCATGTTCAGAAAGTTCATTCTACACACAAACCACCTTCTGTGTAAAAATGTGGCCCTCATATCTTTATTAAATCTTTCTCCTCTCACATTAAAAATGTGCCCCTTAGTCTTTAAATTCCCCCATCCTAGGGAAAAAGACAACTAGCATTAACTCTACCTATATCCCTCATTATTTTATAAACTTTCACAATGGTTTAGCCTCTGTAGTAATAGGAGAAAAGCACAGAACAGCACAGCAAAGATGACTTGCTTGTTTGCCCACAGTGATCTCAACATCCCCATATGAATGATGGTGTTCTTTTCCTCATATGGAATGAAGAGCCTGATGTCCGCCGTCTTCCAAGCCAAGCCTTTTTGGCATGATTGTGGGATAGTTTTCCTGCAATGAGATAAGAAGCAAAGATGAGAAAATTCAGCCCCTTGTTTATGTGCATTTCAGAAAGTCTGGCTGAAAAGTGAAAATAGTGGGATTCTGATTAATGTTCTACACAACCTACATTTACATAACATTGTATCACAGTAAAACATGGAAACACAATTCACAACAACACAATCGGACAAAAGTTTACACCAAACAGAAAAGTGACCAACTGCTTGCTCAAAGATACATTTTAAACAGAGTCTTAAAGGAAGAAAGAGGCTTAATGAGTTAGCAAAGACACCTTAAGACACAGACGTGAACGGTACCAAGTCTACAGGTACTGAACAAACTTCTAAAACTTGCTGCCTAAGTTTGGCCAAATTAACATCCACCTGGCATTGAAGCTGACTACTTTCTGCTTTTATGTCACCCACTGAGTGCTGGTGGGATCTGCAAATATCAGTCGATTCTTAGATATTTGCATTAGTTTTTCAACACTTCACAGAATTTTCCAAAGATTGTGAATAAACATATTATAGGTTACATTATGAAAATTACATCATTAAAATCACTAAAAAAAGCATTTGGAATTATAAAGAGAGGCGAACTTCTCAATGTTTAGCAAGGCAAATAGAGAAACAATCAGACTGTACTACCTGTAGCTCCCATAATTATGTTTTATAAAGAAACTGTGGATAGTATTGAAGGATCAAGGAACTATGAGAACTAGGGTTGAAATGAGTCAGATAATCATGGAATAACACAACACAGAAGGAAGACATTTGGTCAGTGGTATCTGAGCTGGCTCTTAGATCAGCTAGTTCAGTTAATCTATTTCTCTGTTTTTTTTACCTCATGGCCCTGTACATGTTTTTCCTTCATATATTTGTCCAAGCATCTTCAAAAATGTGATTATTCAATCTGCCACCATTTCCTTTTTAGGCTAGACGGCCCAGACCATATTAGATTACTTACAGTGTGGAAACAGGCACTTTGGCCCAACAAGTCCACACCGACCAACCGAAGCACAACCCACCCAGACCCATTCCCCTACATTTACCCCTGCCCCTAACACTACGGGCAATTTAGCATAGCCAATTCATCTAACCTGCACATTTTTGGACTGTGGGACGAAACCAGAGCACCCGGAGAAAATATGCAAACTCCACACAGTCAGTCGCCTGAGGCGGGAACTGAACGCGGGTCTCTGGCGCTGTGAGGCAGCAGTGCTAACCACTGTGCCACCGTGCCGCCCAAGTAGTTGTTTGCCTCAAATTTTAACAGGTTATGGCATGAGGTGAACTTTTTCTGTGTGGCTGGTTTAAATTAGCAAAGGGGTTTACCTTGTGTTGTAACACAAATGAATGTATGCAACTGTCTTTGCTTTTGGAAGCTGAGAAATTGAAAGCAAAGTGTGAGTTGCGAATCAACCACAGGCTTGAGAAAATGCATTCTGTCTACAGTGGATTTGTTGCTGCTCCACTTGTGGGAACTTGGCAGAAAAACCTTTTCATGTACCTTTTTTTATTTCCACCTGCTAGTTTGTTTCCTTATAGGTCAGACAGCTCCATATCTTGCTGAGATAAAAAGAAATGGTTTGCCTCTGGATCTTTTGTCAATCATCTTAAGTTTGATCCTTCCACCATTAGTTTCTCCTTATTTACTTTTACCCATTCACGATTTTGAACACTTCTACAAAATGTTTCCTGAACATTCTCTGCTGTAACTGGAACAATCCAAACTTCTCTAGGCTCTCCACATGACTGAAGCCCCGAGTCACTATTATGTCTCTTCTGCACCCTTTCCAAAGGCTTGACATCCTACTTAATGGTTGGCATTGAAAGACAAAAACTGAAGTTAATCAGGAAGAATTTTATAGATAACACCGAGTTGGGGTGCATTATGTTGTCAGGAGCAATGAACAATTTCGAGTAGGAATTGGTGAGGTCTTAATTCAAAACAGTCACGTACTTGGAGATTAAGGAAAAGTAGTAAGAAAAGACTAACTTTGAAACATTCAAAGTACAAATTAACTAAATGAATTTATATATTTCTTACCACAAGCATCCTGTGTTGGCTGGAGAGGTATTGCAAGTAGCAATAGGAACACAAACTCGCCAGTCACAAAGGATATGTTTACCAGACCTTTTTTTTCACAATTGCAACTGATTTTAGTCGACTGCCAAACAATAAAATAAACGCAGACATGACATGGTCAAGATTTTCAATCTCAGTTAATTTTGATTTGAATTACCCATCATTGTACATGTTCTGTACCTATTTTCTTCAGGGTTCATTGCTAATGTCATATTAATTTCCGCAAGTATTGTTTTTATTTATTCATGGGAGATTGGCATTCACAGTCGCCTTTGAGAAGGTGGTGGTGGTGGGCAGGTAGACACACAATACCATGAGGGAGGGAGTTCTAGGATCTTTATCCAACAGCACTAAAGTAATGGTGAATTATTTCCCAGTCAGATTGGTGAGTGGTTTGTAAAGGAACTTGCAAGTGCTAGTGTTCCTCTGTGTCTCTAGCCCTTATCCATCTAGATAGTAGCGATGGTGGAATTTGAAGGTGCTGTCTAAAAGTCATGGTGAATTCATAAAGTGTATCTTGTAGATAATGCACTTTGTTGGCACCAAGTGTCAGTGGAGGAGGGAGTGGATGTCTGTGACGGGATGGGACCATTCGCCACAGCAGATTCGCCGCCGCTGATTAGCCACTGCCCTTTGACCACCGAGGAAGCTTAGCCACCGCCCACTGGCCACTGAAGACAATTCGCCACCGCAAATAAGTTTAAAATGTTAGAGAACAAGCATATCTAAAATATATAAAATTGTCGTTATATTGGTTAAGATAGTGTTTGCGTTGTTTCAGTAACATCTTATTTTCGTTACAGGAGAGTTATTTTTTAAGCTTGCATTTTATTTTCCATTTACCTTCAAGTCTTCAAAATGGAAACAGAAATTATTAGTAAATGTGGAAATAAGAAGTTTTACCACGATGGTTTTATATATGTTTTTAATAAACTGTCCTAGCATCTTTACCGACGACAAGCAGCATGAAGAAAATAATTCGACGAAAAAGGAATGATAGGAGACACAGACGATAGAATACACAAAATTGTTCTTGAATACGGTGAAAGAGATTGTTTGGAATTTCTTAGAGGAATAGCGCATAACTATCAAATGAACTAAAATTTCATTGATTAATATTAATGTGAGATTTTACTGCCATTATAAAGATTTTTAAAATATATTTCCTTTTTCTGGTTAAAGTTTGCAACTCATTTTTATATATAAACCAATTAAATGATATTTATTTTACCTCTTTTTTTTAATCAATATGTAGTATGTAGTTGTGTGGCTGGGAATGAGAAGTATGAAAGAACAGGTGGGAGGGAAAACAATCAGTACATATATATATTTCCAGTGGTGAATAGTCTCCAGAGGTCAAACGATCCAAGTGGAGAAATACTGGTGGCGAACTGGCAGTGGCTAATCATCGGCAGTGAATCTGCCGTGGCAAATCGTCACCAACCCATCTGTGAATGCAGTGCCAATCAAGCGGACTGCTCTATTCTAGATGTTGTCAAGCTTCTTGAGTGTTGTTGGAGCTGCACCCATCCAGGCAAGTGGGGAGTATTCCATCACACTCCTGCCTCGTGCTTTGTAGATAATGGTCAGGCTTTGGGGAGTGAGGAGGCGTTTTCCTTAGTTTTCCGTGGGAAATATAAAATAATTGAACCTAATTCAGGGAAAGATGTATCCACAAGGAGCAAATGAGGTGTAACTGGGGAAGGGTGTACACTTTTGGGATGTAATAGGGTGCGCTTGATCTCAGATATAATAGAATAGATAGTCACAGAGTTGAGCCTTGATAAGTGGTAGATGGTACATGGACTAATGCCATGGAGGAGTGGAACATAGCCTCAGGCTGTGATACAAGTTAACACACAGACTTAGGCTGCATGGAGAGTGAGAGCATGCATTCAATAACAAAACGTGTATTTATATAAACCCTTTAAAATGTCCCAAGTAACTTCAGAGAATCATTATATAACAAATTATGACACAGAAGGCAGACATCCAAAAACCTGTTCAAATAATTAGGCTTTGAAGAGTGTCACAAATGAAGTACAAGTAGTGGAGAAATTAAAGAGGTCATTCCAGAGTTTATGGACTTGGTAGCTGAAGATCTGATTACTAATGGTGCAGCACTTAAGTTCAGAATGCTCAAGAGGCCACAATTAATGATTTGCAGATATCTTGGAGTGCTGGGGCTGGAGGAGATTACAGAGACAGCAAGGAATGGACTCAAAAGCATGGATGAGAATTCCAAGAATTGAGATGATGTTTGACCACAATCCAATGTCGCTCAGCAAGCACAGGGGTGATGGGTGAACAGGGTTTAGTGCAAAAAAGTCAAAATACAGCACTTTGAAAAGGGAGAGGAACAGACAAAGGCAGCACATGGTGAGGTCTGTGCAGGAGAGAGAAAACTGACAGAGCAGTGAACCTGCGCAGTTACTGCCTTTGCTGTTTGAATTCATGTATCGCTGGACATCGGAGTGCGTCTGGGAAAATTAACAAATAGTGAAATTCACAACTAATCTTGGAGGAACCTGTTTGGGAGAGGTGACAGCATAGAAACAGATAAGTGAATATTTTTAAGTGTGGCCTTACAGAAAGTCTGCAATAGTGAGTAGAGTGGGTTCCTTCTTGATTATATGTTTAGTTGATTAAACAGTTGATTACACTCAAAAATATAAGCCATAAGTATTAAGTTAGCCTGGAGTAGTGCTTTGTAGAGGAATAAAACAGTGCTATTTTTCTGGGTTTGCAGATTGGAAGAAGCAAAAATTGCCTTTAGTAGAGTGATATGCTCTTCTTGTCAGATGTGAGAAGTTAGGGAGAGTTTATATGTTACTGAAGATTATATCTGCAATAAATGCTATTGGTTGTGAATCCTATTAGATCGAATGGATCGCTTGGAGAGACAGTTAAAGGCAAAGAGGAATTTACATAAGCAAGGGGATGTGATGGATGACAGTTGTAGGAAGGGAGAAAAGTTGCAGATACAGTCACATAGATGAGTTAACTCCAGGAAAAGTAAGAGAAATAGGCCGGTAGTGCATGAGTCTTCTGTGGTTACCCCATTTCAAACAAGTATGCTGTTTTGGAAAATGTAGGAAATTATGGATTCTCAGGGGAATGTAGCAAGAACATGCAAGTTTCTGGTATTGAAACTGGTTCTATAGTAATGAGGAATACATCGGGTTCCATGAGATCAATTGTGTTAAGAACTGTCTAGTCCAAGGCACAGATAGACATTTCTGTGGCCAGCAGCGAAACATCAGAATGATGTGTTGCCTCCCTGGTGCCAGGATCAAGGATGTCTCAGAGAGGATGCAGATGTTCTCAAGGGGGAGAAGGACCAGCAGGAGGTCATTGTACACATTGGAACCAATGACATAGGAAAGCAAAAGGATAAGATTCTGAACGGAGTATATAGAGAGTTATGCAGGAATTTAAAAAGGAGATCTTTGCGAGTAGTAATATCTGGATTAGTCCTGGTGCTAGTGAGGATAGGAATAGGAAGATAGAGCAGATGAATGCATGGCTGAGGAGCTGGTGTATGGGAGAAGGATTCACATTTTTGGATCATTGGAATCTCTTCTGGGAAGAAGCTACCTGGACAAGAAGGACGGATTGCACCTGAAATGGAAGTGGACTAATATACTGGCAGGGAGATTTTCTAGAGCTGCTCAGTCATAGAGTCATAGCGTCATAGAGATGTACAGCATGGAAACAGACCCTTCGGTCTAACCCGTCCATGCCGACCAGACATCCCAACCCAATCTAGTCCCACCTGCCAGTACTCGGCCCATATCCCTCCAAACCCTTCCTATTCATATACCCATCCAAATGCCTCTTAAATGTTGTAATTGTACCAGCCTCCACCACATCCTTAGGCAGCTCATTCCATACATTTACCACCCTCTGTGTGAAAACGTTGCCCCTTAAGTCTCTTTTATATCTTTCCCCTCTCACCCTAAACCTATGCCCTCTAGTTCTGGACTCTCTGACCCCATGGAAAAGACTTTATCTATTTAGCCTATCCACGCCCCTCATAATTTTGTAAACCTCTATAAGGTCACCCCTCAGCCTCTGACGCTCCAAGGAAAACAGCCCCAGCCTGTTCAGCCTCTCCCTGTAGCTCAGATCCTCCAGGCAACATCCTGGTAAATCTTTTCTGAACGCTTTCAAGTTTCACAACATCTTTCCGATAGGAAGGAGACCAGAATTGCACGCAATATTCCAACAGTGGCCTAAACAATGTCCTGAACAGCCGCAACATGACCTCCCAACACCTGGACTCAATACTCTGACCAATAAAGGAAAGCATACCAAACACTGCCTTCACAATCCTATCTACCTGCAACTCCACTTTCAAGGAGCTATGAACCTGCACTCCAAGGTCTCTTTGTTCAGCAACACTCCCTAGGACCTTACCATTAAGTGTCTAAGTCCTGCTAAGCTTTGCTTTCCCAAAATGCAGCACCTCGCATTTATCTGAATTAAACTCTATCTGCCACTTCCCATCCCATCAGCCCATCTGGTCCAGATTCTGTTGTAATCTGAGGTAACCCTCTTCGCTGTCCACTACATCTCCAATTTTGGTGTCATCTGCAAACTTACTAATTGTACCTCTTATGCTCGCATCCAAATCATTTATGTAAATGACAAAAAGTAGAGGGCCCAGCACCGATCCTTGTGGCGCTCCACTGGTCACAGGCGTCCAGTCTGAAAAACAACCCTCCACTACCACCCTCTGTCTTCTACCTTTGAGTCAGTTCTGTATCCAAATGGCTAGTTCTCCCTGTATTCCATGAGATCTAACCTTGCTAATCGGTCTCCTCAGGAGGATTTAAACTATTAAGGTGGAATGGGAGGTGGGGGTGGGACCAAAGGAGATAGTGAGGAAAGAAATCAATCTGAGACTGGTACAGTTGATAAAGGAAATGAGTCAAACAGTCAAGGCAGGCAGGGACAATGCAGAGAACAAGGTAGGACTTATAAATTAAACTGCACTTATTTCAATGCAAATGGCCTAACAGGGAAAGCAGATGAACTCAGGGCGTGGTGAGGAACATGGGACTGCAATGCCATAGCAATTACAGAAATGTGGCTCAGGAATGGACAGGACAGGCAGCTTAATGTTCCAGGATACAAATGCTATAGGAAGGATAGAAAGGGAGGAAAGAGAGGAAGGGAGTGCCTTTTTTGATAAAGAATAGTATCACAGCTGTGCTGAGGGAAGATATTCCCATAGAATACATCCATAGAAGTTATTTGGGTTGAACTGAGAAATGAGAAAGGATTGATCACCTTATTGGGAATGTTCTATACACTCCCAATAGTCAGAGGGAAATTGAGAAACAGATTTGTAAGGAGATCTCAGTTATCTGTAAGAATAATAGGGTGGTTATGTTAGGGGATTTAATTTTTCCAAACATAGACTAGGACTGCCATAGCGTTAAGGGTTTAGATGACCACTTTGGGGCCAGCGACCATAATTCTATTCGTTTTAAAATAGTGATAGAGAAGGATAGGAAAGATCTAAAGGTTGAAGTTCTAAATTGGAGGAAGGCTAATTTTGACAGTATTGGGAAGAACTTTCAAAAGCTGATAGGGGGCTGATATTCGCAGGTGAAGGGATGACTGGAAAATGGGAAGTCTTCAGAAATGAGGTAATGAGAGTCCAGAGACAGTATATTCCTGTTAGGGTGAAAGGAAAGGCTGGTAGTTGTACAGGATGCTGGATGACTAAAGAAATTGAGGGCTTGGTTAAGAAAAAAGGAAGCATATGTAAGGTATAGACATGATAGATTGAGTGAATCCTTAGAAGAGTATAAAGGCAGTAGGGATATACTTAAGAGGGAAATCAGGAGGGCAAAAAGGGGACATGAGATAGTTTTTGCAAAAAGAGTTAAGGAGAATCCAAAGGGCTTTTTTACAATTATATTAAGGACAAAAGGATAACTAGGGAGAGAATAGGGCCCCTCAAAGATCAGAGGTAAACGCAACCTCGTGCTCCCGCGAGGAGGTTGAGCAATTCATCAACTTCACCAACACATTCCACCCTGACCTTAAATTTACCTGGACCATCTCTGACACCTCCCTCCCCTTCCTGGACCTCTCCATCTCCATCAGTGACGACCGACTTGACACTGACATTTTCTACAAACCCACCGATTCCCACAGCTACCTGGATTACACCTCTTCCCACCCTACCTCCTGCAAAAATGCCATCCCATATTCCCAATTCCTCCGCCTCCGCCGTATCTGCTCCCAGGAAGACCAGTTCCACCACA
>NC_057724.1:19107482-19138576 GCF_004010195.1 Chiloscyllium plagiosum
ACCCCCACCCTCCTCTAGCTTATCTCTCCATGCTTCAGGCTCTCTGCCTTTATTCCTGATGAAGGGCTTTTGCCCGAAACGTCGATTTTGCCTGTCCTCGGATGCTGCCTGAATTGCTGTGCTCTTCCAGCACCACTAATCCAGAACCCCTCAAAGATCAGCAAGGTGGCCTTTGTGTGGAGCTGCAGGAGATGGGGGAAATACTAAATGAGTATTTTGCATCAGTGTTTACTGTGTAAAAGGACATGGAAGATATAGAATGCAGGGAAATAGATGGTGACACCTTGCAAAATGTCCATATTACAGAGGAGGAAGTGCTGGATGTCTTGAAATGCATAAAAGTGGATAAATCCCTAGGACCTGATCAGGTGTACCCTAGAATTCTGTAGGAAGCTAGAGAAGTGACTGTTGGGCCCTTTGCTGAGATATTTGTATCATCGATAGTCACAGGTGAGGTGCCGGAAGACTGGAGGTTGGCTAACGTGGTGCCGCTGTTTAAAAAGGGTGGTAAGGACAAACCAGGGAACTATAGACCAGTGAGTCTGACCTCGGTGGTCGGCAAGTTGTTAGAGGGAATCCTGAGGGACAGGATGAACATGTACTTGGAAAGGCAAAGACTGATTAGGGATAGTCAACATGGCTTTGCGTGGGAAATCATGTCTCACAAACTTGATTGAAGTTTTTGAAGAAGTAACGAAGAGGATTGATGAGGGCAGATCGGTGGACATGATCTATATGGACTTCTGTAAGTGTTCGACAAGGTTCCCCATGGGAGACTGATTAGCAAGGTTAGATCTCATGCAATAAAGGGAGATCTAGCCATTTGGATACAGAACTGGCTCAAAGGTAGACCACAGAGGGTGGTGGTGGAGGATTGTTTTTCAGATTGGAGGCCGGTGACCAGTGAGCATAGATGTGAGCATAAGAGATATATAGTTAGTAAGTTTGCAGATGACACCAAAATTGGAGGTGTAGTGGACAGCGAAGTAGGTTATTAGGATTACAACACGATCTTGATCAGATGGGCCAATGGGCTGAGAAGTGGCTGATGGAGTTTAATTTAGATAAATGCGAGTTGCTGTATTTTGGCAATGCAAATCCTAGCATGACTTGTACAGTTAATGGTAAGGTCTTGGGGAGTGTTGCTGAACAAAGAGATCTTGGAGTGCAGGTTCATAGCTCCTTGAAAGTGGAGTCGCAGGTCGGAACGATCATGAAGAAGGTGTTTGGTATGCTTTCCTTTATTGGTCAGCGTATTGAGTACTGGATTTGGGAGGTCATGTTGTGGCTGTACAGGTCATTGGTTAGGCCACTGTTGGAATATTGTGTGCAATTCTGGTCTCCTTCCTATCGGAAAGATATTGTGAAACTTGAAAGGGTTCAGAAAAGATTCGCAAGGATGTTGCCAGAGTTGGAGGATATGAGCTTTAGGGAGAGGTTGAATAGTCTAGGGCTGTTTTCCCTGGAGCGTCAGAGGCTGAGGGGTGACCTTATAGAGGTCTGTAAAATCATGAGGGGCATGGATAGGATAAATAGACAAAGTATTTTCTCTTGGGTGGGGGAATCCAGAACTAGAGGGCATAGGTTTAGGGTGAGAGGGGAAAGATATAGAAGCACCTAAGGGGCAACCTTTTCACGCAGAGGGTGGTACGTGTATGGAATGAGCTGCCAGAGGATGTGGTGGAGGCTGGTACAATTGCAGCATTTAAAAGGCATCTGATTGGGTGTATGAATAGGAAGGGTTTGGAGGGATATGGGCTCGGTGCTGACAGGTGGGACTAGATTGGGTTGAGATTAGGATGATTGCGTTGGATTGAAGAGTCTCTTTCCATGCTGTACATCTCTATGACACTCTGTCTCTAACCCAAGAACTGAGCAGCAAGGATTTGAGACACCTCAACTTAATGGAAATACAACATGTGAATCAGTTGAGGAGCACATTTCAAACATCATTTGGTGAGTCAAAATCCTGGAACTTCCTAACAGCATTGTGGATGTAGCCACAGCAAATGGCAGCAGTGGTTTGAGGTGACAGCACACCCCAACCTTCCCAAAGGCATTGGGATGCCCATATCACATGAATGAATAAATAAAAACAAGAACCAAGGCAGGACTGGAACTGGACAATGCTTTGGAACTGCATATAGGCAGTTTTATTGATGGCACTATTTGTGTTTGTAAGCTCATCACAGTGTCAAATATAATATTAAGTTTGCGAGCTTACAACTTCAGACAGTTGTGAAGTGGCAGGATTGATTTGCTGCATTGCGAACAGAACAATGTTTCATTTTCCTAATGTTTAATGACAGGAAATCTTCGCTAATCCAGTATTAGATGTCAGACAAGTAGTGTGACAGTTTAGAGACAGTGAAAATGGTAGTAAGCTCGAGCTGGGGAATGTAAGCTAGGGTGGATGCCCAGCCAACATGCCATCCACCCTTGAACACACCCCATTATCACACTAGTAACATTGGATAGATATATCAGAATTTTGACCATCTGCCTTAATATTGCCTCCTGTGTCACATTTTGTTCTATAATCATCCTTTGAAGTCACTTGGACATTTTATAACATCAACGGGTTTTGAGATTAGTTTAGATTAATTATAGTGTTAAAACAGGCCATTTGGCCCAACAAGTCCACACCAACCCTGTGAAGAGTAACCCATATGTACCCCTGAGTAATGCACCAAATACTACAATTTAGCATGGCAATTCACCTAACCTGCACATCTTTGGATTGTGGGAGGAAACCAGAGCATCTGGAGGAAACCCACACAGACATGGGCAGAATGTGCAAACTCCACACAGTCCCCTGAGGCTGGAATCGAACCCGGGTCCCTGGCCCTGTGAGACAGCAGTGCTTTACTAAGTCCTTGCCCTCACAACCTGAGTCTGTGTCCCATTCTCACCATTGCCTTAGTCTATGATCAACTTCTCTACCCGTCAAGTCTTAACTCTGTGACCATCGATGGGAGGACAACCAAAATTGGCAGCCAAATGTAAATCCAAACTGAAGGGTTTTTGTTATAGTGTTGGCAAAGAAGGGAGGGGAGTACTCACTGTGAGAATTGTCCTTTCCCACTGGGAATACATCCTGAGAAGGAGTAAGCCCCTTCTACCAAAGTGAGCGAGTCTTCCCCAACCCAGTACCACTCTCACAGCAGAAGCTGTGGCTCTCTTGCACGTGGGCCTAAGCTGCTGGAACTATTGGGGCTGCTGGCCATCAGCTGACTGGCAGCTCCAGACGTTGAAAACTGTTTCCCAAGGAGGGGTGTAAGTGCCACTCTTAACCATGCGGAGAGGGAGGGGGGGTGTTGCCCCCTTAAAGCTGCACTCACGCGCAGTCTCTCCATGGATCTGCACATTGCTATGGGAATGCCGTGCCATTTGCAGCGCTGACTTCTGACTTACCCTGCGCTCAGACCTCAGAGATCCTTGTCAAAGAGAAAAAAGTTAGTTGCCTGTTTGGAGCAGGAATGTATTGTGGCAGGGTAGATGTTTTCATTACTTGCTGGTCTCTGACTTTTTAGTTTGGAGCTAAAGCCTTCTGCATCCCTACAAATGTTAGCCCTGTGTTTTTTGATTGATGCCTATTACGCGCTCACAGGATAACAGTCTAGCTTTTACAGTGTGATTATTGAAAGGGATGGATGTCAGCCGCGAGTGTCACCTGGTAGAGGTTGCATGACGATTTTAAACCAGGAAGTACATTAGCACAGCATTGCATTTCCTTCCACACAACACCTACAAGAGCTGCCTGCAGATGAGAACTAGATGAGTGGGCTAAAGATAGACCGGGCTGTTATAGGGCAGCATGGAAAGAGAGCTTAGGTCTGCATTGTGACAAGGTCCTCAGATTCAGAAATGCGTTAGAAGAGGGGCTTGGACAAAGTGGATTCTTAACTCAGGCTGTGAGGGGGAAATGTGATGTCAAGTGAGGATTAAGACTGGAGGTGTGAAGGCTGATCAATTTTTAACACTTTCATTTTAAATAAATAGTTAATGATGTCTCATTGTGCTCTGTGTCAGGCTGGGACATGTATCGGCCTGACTGTTCCACTGCCGTGCATTTGCCAGTCAAGGACTGGGGAGCACAACGGTACAACTTCCCACTTTTATCAATAATATCTCCCTTCCAGACTGAAGTTCTGAAGGGAAGCACTGAAGAAATCAAAACCTCCATTCCAAATATAAATGTGAATTATTGAATACACATGAATTTCATTACACTAATCATGCACTTTACTAATAGTGATTGGGATATCGACATGAGAAAAGTTCCATAGCATACCTGTATCAAAATCAATCTTCAGGTTTCCCTGGGTTTCCACATGAAAACACACATTCTTGAATATTAAATATCTCCTGCTGTGGCAGCACTGTTTTCTTTGGTTTGTTGACAGTCTTTCAGCAGTTACCTCCAGGACCACCTCCCCCCTTGAGTATTTCAATATTCACAACAGGAATTCATACCAAAGTATATGAAAATCACTTGGTTATAATATGCATCATAAGAATCGTTCGGCAAATCTGTGTTGGATATTTTAAAGCATTTATATCTTCGAGGTTGAAGATGCATCTAATTAATAATGTAGAGATTAAGAAACAGCAATGATATACTCAAAATGTTCTTCTGAATCTATTACGAAGCAAATCCCTATTTTCATCAGTGCAGGGTCAGAGGGAAAGAGTGAAGGAAATTTATCCTATCGATGACTCCAGCTTTAGGCACCTTGAGCACAGTGTCAGAGTTGATGGACAAAAAGTAATTTATGGAGCTGCAACAAAGCCTTCACTGCAGAATCCACAACAGATAGACAGAATTACAGAGAAAGCTATGGGGCAGAAAGGTGATTTTTAGGAATGCTTTTATCAACAGAAAAGTAATGCAAGAAAATCTTTATCTCAAGGTGGCTAGAATATAAAGTAATGGAAATTATGCTTCAGTTACAGACAGTCACATTAAATTTGGACTACTGTGCAATTTTGGGAGTCTAATGTCAGCAAGGAAAAATAGACCTTGCAAGGGATCTGGCAGAGATTCACCAGAATTACTTTGAATGTAAAGGGTTAATTTATGCAGCTACACAGTCTAACTTCTCTTGCATCCTTCTTAGTTGACAAGGTTGGGGATGATTGAATCAAGGTGTTTAAAATAACAAAAAGATTCCATATGCTGGCCATGGGATGGAGGAGTTAGGAACAAATGGGCAGAATCTCAAAATTATAACCAGTCATTCCAGTGTGTGACCAGGAAGTACTTTTTAAAGGGTAGTAGAATTCTGGAACTCTATCCAAAAAGCTACAAATACAGCATCAAATTAAATCTTCAGGATGAAGAGTGACAGAATTTTGTTTGCTATTAGTGACAAGAAATATGGATCAGGTTGAGGCAGAGAAATATTCTCATAGAATTGTGGAGCTGGTTCAAGGGGCTGTATGTTCTATTCTAGTTTCCACATAAACTAACCTTCTTATTAAATTTTTGATTGAAACAGGTCATCTAAGTGACAGCACACATCAGCTCTTCTGACTGCAATTCTCAGAAAGTTGATTTTCATATTCCCAATCAGATTTTTAAATAGATCTCACAAAATTATTCACAGTGGGGAATTCCCAAGATCCAGTGTCAAAATGCACAGTCATTTTTCATGATGCTTGTGAAACCTCATACATCTGCTTCGATATTTCACACATCGATAGATGAAGTTTGGTGGTGTCATACATCGGCCAAGTGATTTGTTATTGCTACACAACTGCATTTTCATTGCATCTGAGACCAGAGCAGGAATACACCACGAGCTGAGAAATTCTTGGGAAAAACACAAGATGTCATATGGCTTGTTGTGTCACTTGCTTCTGTAGCTATGCATCTGGATTATAGACTGACATCATGCTCTCTGCAGGGAGAAAGTGAGGACTGCAGATGCTGGAGATCAGAGCTGAAAATGTGTTGCTGGAAAAGCGCAGCAGGTCAGGCAGCATCCAAGGAACAGGAGAATCGACATTTCTGGCATAAGCTCTCATTCCTGAAGAAGGGCTTATGCCCGAAACGTCGATTCTCCTGTTCCTTGGATGCTGCCTGACCTGCTGCGCTTTTCCAGCAACACATTTTCAGCATGCTCTCTGCACCCCAGAGTAAACACTGGGGCTGAACTCACCACCACTTAGTCAGGTCAACCCTCTTTCGTCATCTATTTCAGGCGATGGCTCTGTAATGAATACGAGGCAGGATGTCTTGCCTCATGGAGCTGTCGGCTAATTGGAAGCTAGCAACTCAGCGTTTCTCCACGATTGGTGGTCACTGCTGGTATTGCAGGAAGTCCTGGAGGAAGAGTCATCATTGATGTCCCCAAACCCAGGTAAGTGCAGGATTTTTCTCGGTCTGGATTGAGGGCATGTTGCACAGGGTACAGAGTCAGTGGCGTGGTTCTGGGAAAGTTACGTTATGGTAGTGGGGTCACTAATTAGTATAATGGGCCTGGGTAGTTAACAGCTCACAGGGTTAAACCTGTTGAGCAATAGTTGGGCATAGGTCCCTTAAACTGCAAGTTAGATTGGAGCAGGAGATGAGGCCTTTATTTGGGATTTAACTGCCCATGAAAAGCCTCGATTGAGCCAGGAGCAGGTGATGTACCTGCAACATTCTTTTTAGGGATGGTGTGTCTGTGAGCCCATAAAACTCATCTCATGGTCTCCTGAATGAAAATAGTCTATCTAACTTATTTGCCCTTTCAACAATCTTCACAGCCGTGCAACAATATGGTCAAACCACTAAAGTATCAATGGTGCTGCATGAAAGGGATCTTAAGCAGAAAAAGTATTCAAGCAATCCTTGTTAACCTTCACCTGAAACACATCAGTCCTTGTCCATTGTCTTTTGATGAATAAGTTCTCCTGTTTCCACAGCAACCATGAGACACAATGAAAAACATTTAAAGGTATCTATGAATGAGACATTAATCAATAAAACAAAAACTTGGTCATGTGTTTGACAACAACACAGCACTGAATAGATGAGAAAGTGAACTTCAGACCTAACACTGCGAGAGTTCTTTCTTTGATACAAATTTCAGAATTGTACATAAATACTTGAAGCAAATGCGATTTCTAGAAAAAGCAGTAATCAATATGTCAGCACAATGAACAATGGCAGTAAAATGAAGTATCCGAAATTCAAGCGTGATGAAAAATTTAACTCAATAGTTAGTTGCAGCACAAACTAACAAATACTGAACAGGGAGGATTCCTGGTCACAAAAACAACTAGGTATTTTTGAAGCATGTGGAAGAGCACTTGCCAGTTGACTATTTCCAGAAATTGAGGAGTCGTTAAGCTCTGGAATTCGCTATCCCAGGAGGCTGGTTCATTGAATATATTTAAGGTTGCGGTAGACAGATTTTTGCTGATGCCAAACGTTATGGAGCTGGAGCAGGACTAAGCAGAGTTGAAAGCCACAATCAGATCAGCCATGGTCTTATTGAATGGTAGTGCAGGCTCAAGGGAGCAAAAGGCCTACTTCTCCACCTATTTCTTATGTTCTTAGGTTGAATGAAAGTGACATCGATACGCGATTTAGGTCAAACAGCAGGAGAAAACATTTCTTTCTTACTCAAAGGGTTGTGAGATTGTGAATTGCAATCAGAGATAATGCTTAAAGGAGAGACTTTGGCATAATTTCAGAATAGACTACACGGTTTATTTAAGGAACCAGGACATGGGGACAGACTCATTGGAATTGGACTGCTATTCGTGTGAATGATAAACATCAGTGGGGGCTGGTTAGGGCAAATGCTTGTTTTTATGTTGTAATTTCTTGTAAAAACTAAGGCAGTGAGCGAAATAAATAACTACCAATAAGGACACAAAGGTTGCAATTAAGTTCTGTAACGAGGTTCTCCCTTCGAGATTGCAAGCCAACCAGTTTACAGAATTTGTTGAGTCACATTTAAGTCATTTAAGTCACATTCTCGAAGTTCTAGGATTTACATATTAATGAACCGAAAACTACAACCTATTCTAAAAGATGAAAAACTTAACAACAACCAATGTTTGTTCAATGTATCATTTCAGTTGCATGACACTGTAACCTTTTGCTATGAGTTCTGTGTCTTATGTTCCTGCTCCATAACTACCTGATGAAGGAGCAGCACTCCGAAAGCTAGTGCTTCCAAATAAACCTGCTGGACCATAACCTGGTGTTGTGAGATTTTTAACTTTCCAGGCCTGAAATTTGCGTGAACGGCAGCACAGTCTCTGTGATTGGTAAAACTTCAAAATGTTGCATGTTGGTTTTACAACGTTGTCACAAACAAGTAGATTCTTAAAGTAACACATCAAATTTCAGTCAATTTCAGGTCATAAAATAAGTCCATTCAGAAATTGATTATTTCTAAAAGAAGAGTTTTTAAAGTAAAGTTATCCTGAATCATTATAATGGGTGACCACAATATAGGATTGAATTCCATATAGTAAATAAAAGCTATTGGTATTGCTAGGACAGATTGGTGCAAGAGGAATAAGCTTTACTCTTACAGAGTCATACAATCACACAACATGGAAACAGACCCTTCAGTTCAACTAGCCCACACCAACCATATTCCCAAACTAAACTAGTCCTGCGTTTGGCCCATATCCCTCCAAACCTTTGCTATTCATGAACTTATCCAAATGCCTTTTAAATGTTATAACTGTACCTGCACCCACCACTCCCACTCATAGTTCATTCCACACACAAACCACTCTCTGTGTAAAAAAGTTACCCCTAATGTCCTTTTTAAAACTTTCTTCTTTCACCTTAAAAATGTGCCTGCTAGTTTTGAATTCCCCAACCCTAGGGAAAAAACCCTTACTATTCACCTTATCCACACCTCTTATGATTTTATAAACTTCTACAAGGTCACCACCATCCCCCCCCCTCAACCTCCTACAAACCAATGAAAGAAGTCCCTACCTATCCAGCTTCTCCTTATAACTCAAACCCTCCACTCCCGGCTACATCCTGGCAAATCTTTTCTGAACCTTCTCCCATTTAATAATATTCTTCCTAATGCAGAGTTGATCAGGACAGCACACAGTGCTCCAGCAGAGGACTCACCAATGTCCTGAACACCTCAACTCCCACACTTAAAGGTATGAGCAATGAAAGCATGGAAACTAAATGCCTTCTTAACCACTGTGTCCACCTGTGATGCAAATTTCAAAGAATTATGTGCCTGAACTCCTAGGTCTCTCTGTTTTACGTAACTACCCAAGGCCCTACCATTGATGAAGGGCTTTTGCCTGAAACGTCGATTTCGAAGCTCCTTGGATGCTGCCTGAACTGCTGTGCTCTTCCAGCACCACGAATCCAGACCCTACCATTAATTGTATAAGTCCTGCCCTGGTTTGCTTTACCAAAATGTAATACCTCACATTTATCCAAATTAACCATCTGCCATTCCTCAACCCATTTACCCAAATGATCACGATCTCTTTGTAACCTGAGATAACCTTCTTCACAGTCAGCTATTCCACCAATTTTGGTGTCATCCACATACTTACTAACCATGCTGGCTATATTCTCACACAAATTATTTATATAAATGACAAATAAAACAGAACCAATCAGTTCAGTTGCAGACCTCTGATCACAGACCTCCAGTCCAAAAAAACAACTCTCCACCACCACCACCTTCTATCTTCCCCCAAAGCCAATTTCATATCCAATTAGCAAGGTCACCCTGAATCCTATGTGATCTAACTCTACTAACTAGTCTACCATGCGGAACTTTGTCAAAAGCTTTTCTAAAGTCCAGGTAAACAACATTTACTGCTCTGCCCTCATCAATCTTTTTAGCTGCTTCCTCAAAAAAACTCAGTCAAGTTGGTGAAACATGATTTCCCTCACACAAAACCATGCTGACTATGAGGGATGAAACAAACTGAACAATAGTGAATGATGGAGAGAGAAGGCTAAGAGAAATGGAAGGAGAGATGCAGAGAAGTGCAGAAACACAAAGAAATTGACAATTTGAGCTTCTGTGAACTGAATTTTCAAGGTGAACCACCCGCTGCTATGTACAAAACACTGTGGGGGATTAACACACAGCAAGATCCAACAAACAGCAATGTGAAATAGTCTCCTCTGACCCCAGAAAGTGCTAAACCCCTCCTTTCAACAAGAGACAATGGTATTGGTTCCTTGTGAGGAGCTGAAAATGTGGAGTGGGAGCGGGAGTTGAAGTGTTGAGCCCCTCCCACTCCACCAAGGACATGTAGGTCCTTGGACTCCTCCACCGCCAGACCATAGCAACACGATGGTTGGAGAAAGAGCACCTCATCTTCCGCCTAGGAACCCTCCAATCACAAGGGATGAACTCAGATTTCTCCAGTTTCCTCATTTCCCCTCCCCCCACCTTGTCTCAGTCAAATCCCTCAAACTCAGCACCGCCTTCCTAACCTGCAATCTTCTTTCTGACCTCTCCGCCCTCCACCCCCACTCTGGCCTATCACCCTCACCTTGACCTCCTTCCACCTATTGCATTTCCAATGCCCCTCCCCCAAGTCCCTCCTCCCTACCTTTTATCTTAGCCTGCTGGACACACTTTCCTCATTCCTGAAGAAGGGCTCATGCCCGAAACGTCGATTCTCCTGCTCATTGAATGCTGCCTGACCTGCTGCGCTTTTCCAGCAACACATTTTCAGCTCTGATCTCCAGCATCTGCAGTCCTCACTTTCTCCTTGTGAGGAGGCTTGGCTTAAGTCATTAATGTTAAAAGTACATGCAACATAAGAATGATATGGTTGGATACAAAATAAAATCAGACAGTAGTGAATAAATATCAAAATGCCTTCTAAACATAGAATAGAATAGAACAATAATTTATTGTTACTTGCATTTTTACAAAAAAATACAGTGGAAAGTGTTTAAGTCACCATACTCTGGCACCTATATTAATAACAGAAATCAGACATTAAAAGAATTATAAACATTAAGACAAAGTCCATCTTTGAGGAAAATACAGAACCCACATTCCCCAGCACTGCAGAAAGCCAACATTGAAGCCACCAAATCCAGGGCTGTTGGACCCACCAGGACATGGCTGCAGTGGCAACGAGGAACAGAGCACACTGTCTTCACCACTACAGCAGGCTCCTGAAACATCCTTCCTTCTCCAGCCAGTCGACTCTGACGCTGCCACCTCACTGCCAACACGAGAACTCCAGCACACAAAGGTAAAAGCACCCCCACCGCTGCCAATAGTCTCCCTCCAGACGATGCTCTTCAGCCACTTGCCAGAAGGCAAGTATAAGGAAAAACCTAAAGGAAAATAAAGAAAGGAGGAAAGAAAAAGAAGTGGACAAGCTCCAGGCTCAGGAGCTTGGATGCTGCTTAAGGGATGGGAGGATAAAGAGGAGGAGAGAGAGAAGGGAGGGAGACAAAGAGGGGAATGAAGAGAAAGGACAGATGGGAGAGGAAGGGGGGGAAGAGATAAGAGGGGATAAATTGAAGAGAGAGGGGGAAAGAGAGGGAAAGAGGGATGAAGACTGAGGGATAGAGAGAGTCTTCTTTTGCATAGCATTTGAAAGCTTATCATTGCTACATCTCACAGTTAGCATGCAATATACCTCTAATAGGCATGTTCATGATATCATCACCATAATATGACACGTGACCCAATCATACAAATGTCTCAACTTCCTAGGGCACTTGCAGTACAGCACACTAAGTGTGCAACAGTTGGGAACTGAATTGCTCAGGACTAGCCCTGACGCTGCCACCTCACTGCCAACACAAGAACTCCAGCCCACAAAGGTAAAAGCACCCTTTAATGTACAGGAGCAAACTTAAAAACTAGACATGGGTAACATAGCACTGAAAAATTCAACAAGACCTATATTGCAGCTCCTATGATCTACATCTGTGACAAACACAGGCACTAGCCAATCACTGCACAGACAACAGATTGTGTGGATGCTACTGGCTTCTGGGATATCACCAATCATAAAGGAAAAGGAGGGAGGAGAGGAAAAGTATTTGATGGAGAGGAAGAGTCTGGTCAGTGAGCAAATTCAATGGAGATGCAGGCATTTTAATTTTTTTTAATGCAACACCATGTTTTTAAAAGAAGCAAAGTTGTTGACATGTTATGATTATCAAACTCAGCATAAAAAGGAAGCGAGTACAAAAAATGCAAAAGATTTCTTAGAGTGATTGCAAGACTATCTAACTCAATTCCAAATTCTCTAACAGAAGGAATCTGATGGTGATTACTGAGGGGTGCAACACTGGAACTGGGATTAAACCAAAAAAAAGAACAATTACTTAAGGAGCTGAAAGGAATGCAATTCAGATGTGGAAGAAGCAGGTATGTGAAAAGATGAATCATGGTGTCAGTGGACACATCATCTGGAGGACTGGGAACACTGCTTTGTCAGTTATCAGCTAACAAGCTTTTAGTCACATAAGGAACAAAATCCTTTATGCAGATACTTAAAAATGTGAAGACCTGTTTATTTATAGAGAGATTATATTGTTACACTTTCAGAATGTCAATGGAAACACATCAGGATCCATTCAAGATTTCACTTGAGCCCATTACAGCTGCATCATTTGGTTTACAGAGACAATGAAGCAACAAAAAAGTCTTTGTGAGTTAAAACATACCAAAAAATGTTGCGTTTATATGTTGCCTTTCAACAAACCAACCCACCCTAAATCACTCACATCCAGTGAAGTGTTTTTTTTTGTTCAAACTGTAGTCACTGTTATATTGTAGGAAATGTAATAGCCAATTTGTAAATTAAAATAGTAATCAAAAAATTAAGACTGAGATAACAAACACAATAAAGAAAAATGTTAGGTCATGAGCTAACTGAATTAAAGTATGAATGGCCACCCTCTCGACAAAAGTCAATGTACAGGATACATTATTGTTCAAAAAACAAGATATTAATTTCTAAAAAAATGTCGTCAAAAGCATTTATCAGAATCTTGTGAACATAAAAATGCAATTTCATTGCAACCTTATGTGTCTGACCATTAAAGGTACAACCATTATAGCGTAAACCCAAAGAAAATATGGCAGAAGACTAAGGGCAGAGTTTTAACCATGATGCACCATTCCCAGGGACAGTTACTGCTTTCTTTATTTTTGCTGGTTCCAAAACAACAATTAAACATTTAAAGCACTGGTGACATTCATGTAGATACAGACATCGAAACACAGAAGCTTTTCAGCAGTGAAACCCACTTTGGTTCTGCATTGTTGTTGTATGCATTCCTGTTCAGATAAGTTCAAGCCAAGGTATTTATTTAAATCATATTCAATTACACAATGTACTTGAAAATATTGAAATCAACATTGTGGTCTTCAGCTATTCTAGTTTTAATTTTCCAGCAGAGTTCCTCTTCCATGACACTGATGTCATTGTTATGCTCATCTGCTTGTTTCTTAAATCCCATCTCTCCATATACCACAGCTGTAGCTGGCCTGCCAACCACACTATCTTTAACATAAGCTTTATTCATAGCTCAAGAGTGTGATGGGTTTTTTGTAAAAATAAACTTCAGTTATACATTTTTCACATTAGATTGGTTTACACTATATTCTTGTGAATCATTATTTATTGAAAATAGCTTAATAAGAGAGATAAATGTACTGCATGCTTCATGGTTGGCATGCATTGATATTTATAGGAGAGTTAGAGACATTTCCTTTACTGTCAAAAGGCATTTTGCCATTTACCTTTTATTGAATAGTCATGTTAGTGTTCCATGTTGTGCTTGCCACTCTGTGGTATATGGATGAACCCGTGGGCTCAGCTCAACCTTTCCATGTTTTGTGAAGGGCAATTGTCCAAGATCACTCAGTGGAGATAATTGCAATTTTGGAAAAACTCAAAGCTCAATAAGCAAGCCATCGCCCAGAATTCCAAGTACTGATAATGTCCCTTAAGCCCTTATTTTCTTGCCTTGACTGTTGTTGATGGTGACCTTCCATCACACCCAGGATGTCAGGCCCTTCGTTCTTTCACTGCCTTATGCTCCTGATCTGACTATTTGTCTTCCCTTAGTTCCCTCATTCACTTGGATTCATCATGCCCCTGAACCCACCCTTCCATCCCAGCCCTCACCATATACACATCCGAGGCAAAAGTGAGTCCTCATGACCCATCCCATCTGTCCATCTTCCTTCCCACCTATCTGCTCCACCCTCCCCTCCGACCTATCATCTTTTCTCCCCCCATCTCCATCCACCTATTGCACTCTCAGCTACCTTCACCCCAGCCCCACCCCTCTCCCATTTATCTCTCCATCCCCGAGGCTCCCAGCTTCATTCCTGATGAAGGGATTTTGCCGGAAACATTGATTTTCCTGCTTCTCGGATGCTGCCTGACCTGCTGTGCTTTTCCCGCATCATACCCTCGACCGATATACACACCCCAATCATCTCTGAGCTTCCATGCAGATTGCCATTCCTGTGCTCCAACCACCAAACATATTGTACACATGTGATAATAAAGGCTTAGTTTGAGATTTTAAGAATAGAATATAGATTAGAAGTACAAACAGGAAGAATGGCCCAGATTTGGCAGTCCCAATGGGAGCAAATGCTGAGAACTTTAATGCCTTTGAGGGCTGCTGCAGCACAACAAATTCTGGGAAGTTGATTTCTGCTGAACTGAAGGTTACAGTTTGCCTATGTGGACTCCAGGTGTGCACGTGCTGATGGTCCTTGCCAGGGTGTCCCAACAGTGTTAAATTATGGCCGTCAATTTCCAACTTCCAACAGGTAGATAGGATAGTGAAGAAGGCATTTGGTATGCTTTCCTTTATTGGTCAGAGCATTGAGTATAGGACTTGGGAGGTGTTGTTGCAGCTATAGAGGCTATTGGTCAGGCCACGTTTGGAATATTGTGTGCAATTCTGGTCTCCCTCCTATAGGAAGGATGTTGTGAAACTTGAAAGGGTTTAGAAAAAATTTACAAGGATGTTGCCAGGGTTGGAGGATTTGAGCTACGGGGGAGGCTGGACAGGCTGGGGCTGTTTTCCCTGGACCATCGGAGGCTAAGGGAGAGAGGTTTGTAAGATCATGAGGGGCATGGATAGGGTAAATAGACAAGGTCTTTTTCATGGGGTAGGGGAGTCCACAACTAGAGGGCATAGTTTTAGGGTGAGAGGGGAAAAATTTAAAAGGGACCTAAGGTGGAGAGGAGAGTACTTCGGTCCACGGGTACTCTCTCGGTCAGCACCCTCTATTATTTATTAGGATGTAGTGTCTCGAAGGACGTTGAGCGGCTGTGCAGAATCTGGACTCAGGAATTGGGGGTTGAGATCTCATCAGATGTATGGGAGGATATTTTGGGGAATATAAGGAAGATTTTGAATTCCAATAGGATGCAGGCTATGCAACTGAAGGTACTCCACATGTCTTATTTGGCACTGGAGCAGCTTGCAAACTTTAAGACAGGAGCACCCCAATCTGCCCCAAATGTAAAACAGATATTGGTACTCTTACTCATCGCTTGTGGTCATGTCACAAGCTTCGTAGGTATTGGGGTGCTATAGCGAGTGTCTTGGAAGGGGTCTTAGGAACTAAGGTCAAGGTAGATCCAATGTCCCTCCTCTTGGGTTTGCCAAATCTCTCCTCTTTGGACACGCATGGAAGAAACTCTTCAATATCCTTTCATTTTGTGTGAACAAGAACATTCTGATGAGCTGGGTGTCGGATCATCCCCCAGGGCTCTCAGGGTGACATAGATTAGTTATGGAGCACATTCTTCTGAACTTCCTTACCAGTATGGTGCACCAGAAACAGAACTCTTTAACAGGACATGGCAGCCCTTTTTGAACTGTATAGATGCAGACTTGTCAGCTAGATTGACCAGGGCCTTTGTGTAGCCATGATGGCTATGTGTGGTGAGCCAGGAGCCCCTTGGCGGGAAGAATTCTGAATAAATACACATATGCCAACTGATGCTCCCAGTGATGGGAGCTTTGGTGGGGTTGTGCTGAGTGTTATAACTTAATTTAATTTAATTTAATTTGCCTTGCTTCAACTCGATTTAATTTAGTTTTTGGCTAATTTATTTATTGATTTGTAGTTTGCCTAGGGTTTATTTTCTTTTTATCTTTTAAATTGTTTGTGGAGTAGAGTAGTAGTCTGTTTATTGTTATTATATAAAATTGTTATACTATTTTGCAGTAATTTTATAATTTTTGTAAGAAATTCAAAATCGTTTTCCCAATTAAAAATATTTACAAAAAAGGGGACCTAAAGGAGCAACCTTTAGGGTTGTGTATGTATGGAATGAGCTCCCAGAGGAAGGGGTGGAGGCTGGTACAATTACAACACTTAAGAGGCATATGGGTGGGCAAATGAATAGAAAGGGTTTAGAGGAATATGGGCCAAGTGCTGGCAAATGGGACTATATTAGGTTAGGATATCTGGTTGGCATGGACGAGTTGAACCAAAGGGTCTGTTTCCCTGATGTACATCTCTGTGACTCTATTTGATCTTAATACCTGGGACTTTCACGAATGTAGGGGATGATGGACTCTCAGGAGAATGCAGCACGAACAGCCAAGCTTCTGGTACTGAGACTTGCTCTAACGTAAGAAGGGGTATGTCAGGTTCCAAGCGATCAATTGGGACAGGGAACTCTCTAGTCAGAGGCAAAGACAGATGTTTCTGCAGCCGACAGTGAGAGATCAGAATGGTGTGTTGCTGCCCTGGTACTAGGATCAAAGATATCTCGGACAGAGTGCAGAGTATTCTCAAAGGGGAATGGGACCAGCAGGAGGACATTATACACATTGGAATTAATGACATAGGAAGGGAAAAGGTTGAGATTCTGAAGAGAGAATATCGGAAATTAAGCAGGAACTTAAAAAAGAGGTCCTCAAGCTTAGTAATATTTGGATTACACCTGGTGCTATAAGCTAGTGAGGGTAGGAATAGGAAGATAGAGCATCTGAATGTGAGTCTGAGGAGCTGGTGCAGGGGAAAAGAGTTCACATTTTTGGATTGTTGGAATCTCTTCTGGAGTAGAAGTGACCTGTACAAGAAGGACAGATTGTACCTGAATTGGAAGGGGACTAATATACTGGCAGGGAGATTTGCTAGAGCTGCTCGGGAGGATTTAAACTAGTAAAGTGGGGAATTGGGACTCAGGGAGAAGGTGTGGAAAGAGATCAGTCTGACACTGGTACATTTAGGAAACGGAGCAAGTCAAACAGTCAGGGCTGGCAGGAACAAAGCAGAGACCGAGGTAAATTAAACTGCATTTATTTCAATGCAAGAGGCCTAACAGGAAGGCAGATGAACTCAGGGCATGGTAAGGAACATGGGACAGGGAAATCAGAGCAATTACTGAGATGTGGCTCAGGGATTGACAGGACTGCGAGCTCAATGTTCCAGGATACACATGCTACTTGAAGGATAGAAAGGGAGGCAAGAGAGGAGGGGAACTGGCGTGTTTGATAAGGTGTAGCATTTCTGCTGTACTTAGGGAGGATATTCCCAGGAAGTTATTTGGGTGAAACTGAGAAATAAGAAAGGGGTGAATACCTTATTTGGATTGTACTATAGACTTCCCAACACTCAGCGGGAAATTGAGAAAGAAATTTGTAAGGAGATCTCAGTTATCTGTAAGAATAATAGGGTGGTAATGGTAGGGGACTTTAACTTTCCAAACACAGACTAGGACTGCCATAGTGTCAAGGGTTCAGATGCAGAGGAATTTGTTAAGTGTGTACAAGAAAATTTTCTGATTCAGTATGTGGATGTACCTACGAGAGAAGGTGCAAATGTTGACCTACTCCTGGGAAAATCAGGCAGGGCAGGTGACTGAGGTATCAGTGGGGGAGCACTTTGGGACCAGCGACCATAATCCTATTCATTTTATAATAGTGATGGAAAAGGATAGACTGGATTTAAATGTTAGAGTTTTAAATTGGAGGAAGGCTAATTGGAGGAAAATGGGAAGTCTTCAAAAATGATATAACGAGAGTCCAGAGACAGTTTGTTCCTCTTAGGGTGAAAGGCAAGACGGGGAGGTGCAGAGAATACTGGATGACTAGAGAAATTGAGGTTTTAGTCAAGAAAAAGAAGGAAGCATATGTCAGGTACAGACAGCAGACATCGAGTGAATCCTTAGAAGAGTATAAAAGCAATTGAACAAAGAACAAAGAAAATTACAGCACTGGAACAGGTTCTTTGACCCACCAAGCCTGCGCCATTTGGATACAGTCGGAATATACTTAAGAGAAAATTCATGAGGGCAAAAAGGGGACAGGAGATAGCTTTGGTAAATAGGGTTAAGGAGAATCCAATGGTATTTCATAAATACATGAAGGACAAAAGGGTGATTGAGGAGAGAATAGGACCCCACAAAGATCAAAGCAGCCTATGTGTGGAACCGCGGGAGATGGAGGAAGATACTAAATGAATATTTTGCATCAGGAGAAGGACATGGAAGATACAGAATGTGGGGAAATAGATGGTGATAGATCTTGAAAAATGTCCATATTACAGAGGAGGAAGTGCTGGATGTCTTGAAAAGCATAAAAGTGGATAAATCCCCAGGACCTGATCAGGTGTAACCTCGAGATTTGTGGGAAGCGAGGGAAGTGATTGCTGGGCCCCTTGCTGAGATATTTGGATCATCAATAGTCACAGGTGAGATGCCGGAAGATTGGAGGTTGGCAAACGTGGTGCCACTATTTAAGAAAGGTGGTAAGGACAAGCCAGTGAACTATAGAGCAGCGAGACTGATGACTGTGGTGGGCAGGTTGCTGGGGGGATTCCTGAGGAAAAGGATGTACATGTATTTAGAAAGGAAAGGACTGATTAGGGTTAGTCAACATGATTGTGTGTATGGGAAGTCATGTCTCACTAACTTGATTGAGTTTTCTGGAGAAGTAACAAAGAGGATTGATGAGGACAGAGGCAGTGGATGTGATCTATATGGACTTCAGTAAGGCATTCAACATGGTTTCCTCATGGTAGACTTGTCAGCAATGTTAGACCACATAGAATACAGGGAAAGTAAGCTATTTGGATGCAGAACTGGCTCCAAGGTAGAAGACAGAGGGTGGTGGTGGAGGATTGCTTTTCAGGCTGGAGGCCTGTGACCACAAGGATCGGTGCTGGGTCCACTGTTTTTAATCATTTGTCTAAATGATTTAGATGTGAACATAGGGGGTATAGTTAGTAAGTTTGCAGATTACACCAAAATTGGAGGTGTAGTGAACAACGAAGAAGGTTACCTCAGAGTACATCAGGATCTTGATCAGATGGGCTAATGGGCCGAGGAGTGACTGATGGAGTTTAATTTAGATAAATATGATGCACTGCATTTTGGAAAGGCAAAACAGGGCAAGACTTATACATTTAATGGGAAGTTCCTGAGGCCTGTTGCTGATCAAAGAGACCTTGGAGTACAGGCTTATAGTTTCCTGAAAGTAGAGTCACAGTTAGATAGGAATGTGAAGAAGGCATTTAGTATGCTTACCTTTATTGGTCAGAGCATTGAGTATAGATGTTGAGAGGTCTTGTTGCAGCTGTACAGCACATTGGTCAGGCTACTTTTAGAATATTGTGTGCAATTGTGGTTTTCCTCCAATCAGAGGGATGTTGTGAAACTTGAAAAGGTTCAGAAAAGATTTATAAGGACGTTGCCAGGGTTGGAGGGTTTGAGCTATAGAGAGAGGCTGAACAGGCTGGGGCTGTTTTCCCTGGAGCGTCAGAGGCAGAGGGGTGACCTTATAGAGGTTTACAAAATCATGAGTAGCATGGATAGGGTAAATAGACAACGTATTTTGCCTAGGGTGGGGAGTCCATAGAGGGTATAGGTTTAGAGTGAGATGCACGAAAGATTTAAGAGAGACCGAAGGAGCAACTTTCCCATGCAAAGAGTGGTGTGTGTATGGAATGAGCTGCAAAAGGAAGTGGTGGAAACTGGTACAATTACATTATGTAAAAGGCAGCTAAATTGGTATATGAAAAGGAAGGGTTTAGATGGATATGGGCGAAGAGCTAGCAAATGGAACTAGCTTAGGTTCGGATATCTGGTCGGTATGGACAAGTTGGACCAAAGGGTGGTACAGTGGCTCAGTGGTTAGCATTGCTGCCTCACAGCACCAGGGACCCGGATTCGATTCCAGCCTCGGGCAGCTGTCTGTGGGGAGTTTGCACATTCTCCCCGTGGCTGCGTGGGTTTCCTCTGGGTACTCTGGTTTTCTCCCACAATCCAAAAGATGTGCAGATCAGGTGAATTGGCCATGTTAAATTGTCCGTAGTGTTAGGTGCATTAGGCAGGGGTAAATATAGGGTTGGTGTGGACTTGGTGGGCCGAAGGGCCTGCTTCCATACTGTAGGGAATCCAATCTAATCATAACAACACAATAACAGAGCTCCCATAGCTTCAATTTGTGTGAGCTGCCTGTGTCAACTTGCTTAAACTCAGATCTGCTTTCTGATCCTCAGTTGAATAATCCCCATTGTTGAGGAAAGTTTTAGCTACTCTAACCTCTGCATTTGGTATAACTTTGACTTCTGATGATAAACTTTGTTTAACCATTACTCTGGTCACCATATATGATGGAAAAATACCTGCAAATTGTTACTGTGACATTCACTTTGATCTCCTGCAGTATAGACAAAGCTTTCACTCTCACTCCTGTGTGTCATCACATAGCAGTAAGTTAACTTGATTCACTGGTAATTTCAGAATAACTACCACCACTGTTCCAGACAATAATTCATATTTTAAGTGCACTTTGTACAAAGGAACATGTATACGAATCTTGTTTATTAAAACTTTGGCTTTCAATAATGCATTCTCTGGACCAAAAATGAGGTCCTTCTCTCGCAAAACAGTTTGAGTACCTCTTGTATTCTTGATTAAAATAATGAGTTTAACTCCATATTTTGATGGAAAAGGGGTGACCTTCCTTTCAACAAAATGTTTCAGCTACCCTATTCACCTCTCCTGCATGCATGGCATTGTCTAAGTTCAGTTTTGTAGTGGTAGTTACAGCTACAATGTGATCTGTAGAATGTTCCTTCTATGTCCTCTTACGAACCCCAAAGAGTCCTAATAGCTTCCTCTCAACTTCCAGTATTCTGAACAAAAGGATACCACTTTCTTACAATGGAAACACTCAGATCTGCGACTCTCACTTGCATTCTCAGCACCTCCCTTTCTGCTCTGCGCAGAGTTGTTTCATGCTCAGTGAGAGCGCAGGTTGCCACAATGATAAAGGTAGGAATATAGTTTTAAAGTAATGAATACCTCCACTCATTTATCATTTGTCAACAATTTACCAAAGTATTTTTTTCCCAAGATCAATGCTGATGGAGCATGAACAGTAACAGATGGCGACAGTAGGATAGGCAACATCTGGGCTCCTGTGCCTGGGCTTGTTCTCTTTGTCTGCTTTTAGTTTTCTTTTTATTTTTCCTTTTCCCCTTCTTTTCTCAGTTTTATTTAGTTTATGTTCAAACTTACCTGATAAAGAGAGCATTTTGGTAGGAAGGTGGCTTCGATGGGTTCTAGAGTGGTAGTGGCATCTTCAGAGACAGTGTGGCTACAAAGTGTGAAGCCTGGAACAGGACTCTCGTTTCTGCCTGGAGTGGGCAGGTGTATCCGGGAGCAGGACTCTGGTGGTGGCATGGCATGGGCTGGGAGGCCTAGAGCGAGGCTGTAGCAGCGGAGAAGGAAAAGTTGGACTCTCTTTAAGCTATCTTTCTTTATTTTTTATTTTACATTAATGTGAATGGTGCCAATGCATGGCAATGACACACACTCTTCACTGTATTTCACATTGAATACACATGACAATAAATGATTCAATTCAATTCAAATCAAAGTAGATGCAGAAAATGAATAGTTAACACCAAGGTGCTTTTTAGTGAAATCTGTACATTCTCAGTGTAAAGCAAGAAATTTGGAAAGTAACAGAGACAAAGAAAGACAATTGTATAGGATACTGATGCAGTAGTGATAATTATTTGACACAAAGAGACGGAAACACATGAGTAAGAGTTCCAACAAAGAAGGTCAAAGTAGGGGAAAAGGTACAAAATACAAAATCTCTTTATTCAATTGCATTCATAATAAAATTTATATTTTGCTAAAGCAAATAAAAATAAATGAGCATATGATATGATTGCCATCACAAAGATGTGGTTGCAAAACCTCAACGTTATAGGGTAGTTGACATTTCAGAAAGACAAGGAGAAAGGTAAAGATGTTTGTTCACAAACAATGAGATCAGTGCAGTTGTGAGAAATAACCTTGATTTGGAAGATCAAAATATAGAATTAATTCAGGTGGAGATTAGAACTAGTAAAGAAGTTACTGATACACGGAGTTTTTAGGGCCTTTGACATTACCTACATTGTTGCACCAAATATATATCAAGAAATAATGGGAGCTTGGAAGTAAGGTACTGCATGATCAGTGGTGATTTTAATCTCTTCATATTGATTAAACAAATTAACTTGGCAAATGTAGCTTGGAAGATAACTTCATAAAGTGCATTTATGACAGCTTTTTAGATAAATACGTTGTGGAACCAACCAGGGAACAGCATAATTTTGACTTGGTAAGCATGAGGAGACAGAATTAATTAATGACTTGTAGTAAGGGTTTGTCTCAGTAAAACTGATCATTACATAGTAGAATTTCACAAGCAAGTTGAGGAAGAGAAATTTATTTGGAAACTAATGCTTTAATCTTAAATAAAGAGAACTACATAAGTATGAAGGCAGAGTTGCCTAAAATTGAATGGAAAATAAAAGGTAAGACAGGATATAAGTATCAATCCTTTAAGGAAATATTCCTTAACTCTTGACAAAGCTATGTTCCAATGAGAAAGAAAGACTCAAATGAATGTGCTAACAATGTTAATTATAGAGAATGACCTTTGGATTAAATTTGAAGAAAAGACTCTGGAAAGATTATTGGTAGCCCAGAGATTGGAAACACTTCAAAAACTAGCAAAGGAAAGAATGATTTAAGAAAAGGAAGAGATTGGAGTCTGAGCTATAACTAGAAACGTAAGTACAGAAGTAAAAGCTTTTACAAGCACATAAGTAGGAGATGAAACTGGGGAGTTAAAATAAATGGAAAACAAGGAAGTGGCAAAGGCTTTTAGCAAATAGTTTGTATTTATGTTTACCAGAGAAGATACAGAGAGCATCCTGCGAGGATAAAAATATCAAGGGATGAAAGGGAAGTGGAACTTAAAACAAAGTTGAAAAGATGTGGCGCGAGAAAAAGCACAGCAGGTCAGGCAGGATCGGAGGAGCAAGAGAATTGAGCTTCAGCCATCATCAGGACTGGGGAGGGGGTGTGGGGCTAGGGAAAAGTAGTTGGGATGGTGATAGAGGAACTTAAAACAATAATAACTAAAGGTGACGTTGACCACTGTGGCAGGAATAATAGAGAAGCATAATATTAACTAAACAGAGGGAACAAGCAAAAGGTAGAGGTATCTGGGAAACGTTGCATGTGAATCACAATTAAGTTAAATGCAGCAGTTAATTAGGAAGGCAGTTGGAATATTGGCCTTTATTTCAAGGAGGCTGGAAGATAAAAGCTGGGATATCTCGCTACAGCTGCACAGGACATTCTGGGACTATAGCAGTACAGGGCATTGAGAGGCTACAGCTGTACAGGACATTCTGGGACATAGCTGTACACGGCATTGTGAGACTACAGCTGCACAGGACATTCTGGGACTATAGCTGTACAGGGCATTGAGATGCTACAGCTGTACAGGGCATTGTGAGACTACAGCTGCACAGGACATTCTGGGACTATAGCAGTACAGGGCATTGAGAGACTACAGTTGTACACGGCATTGTGAGACTATAGCTGCACAGGACATTCTGGGACTATAACTGTACAGGGAACTGTGAGGGTACAGCTGTACAGGACATTGTGAGACTACAGCAGTCAGGGCATTGTGAGAGTATAGCTGCACAGGACATTCTGGGACTACAGCTGTACAGAGCATTTTGAGACTACAGCAGTACAGGGCATTGTGAGACTATAGCTGCACAGGACATTCTGGGACTACAGCTGTACAGGGCATTGTGAGACTACAGCTGTACAGGACATTGAGAGACTACAGCTGCACAGGACATTCTGGGACTATAGCAGTACACGGCATTGTGAGACTACAGCTGCACAGGACATTCTGGGACTATAGCAGTACAGGGCATTGAGAGACTACAGCTGTACAGGACATTCTGGGACTATAGCTGTATAGGGGATTGTGAGACTACAGCTGCACAGGATATTCTGGGACTATAACTGTACAGGGCACTGTGAGGGTACAGCTGTACAGGACATTGTGAGACTACAGCAGTCAGGGCATTGTGAGACTATAGCTGCACAGGACATTCTGGGATTACAGCTGTACAGAACATTGTGAGACTACAGCTGTACTGGGCATTAAGAGACTACAGCAGTACAGGGCATTGTGAGACTATAGCTGCACAGGACATTCTGGGACTACAGCTGTATAGGGCATTGTGACTACAGCTGCACAGGATATTCTGGGACTACAGTTGTACTGGGCATTGTGAGACGACAGCTGTACAGGACATTCTGGGACTATAGCTGTATAGGGCATTGTGAGACTACAGTTGTACGGGGCATTGAGAGACTACAGCTGTACAGGGCATTGTGAGACTATAGCTGTACAGAACATTTGGAGTAGTTCTAGTTTTGGTTTCTTTTCTTCCAAGGTATATACTTGGAAAGAAGTCCAGAGAAGGTTCATAAAGCTGATTCCAGGTTTTTCTTAGAATCAGGTTTTCTTAGAATCCCTACAGCGTGGAAACAGGCCCTTCAGCCCTATAAATCCACACCGATCCTCTGAAGAGTAGCCCACTCAACCCATTCCCCATTACTCGACATTTACCCCTAACCTACACATCCCTGAACACAATGGGCAATTTATAGAGTCAGAGTCATAGAGATGTACAGCACGGAAACAGACCCTTCGGTCCAAATTGTCCATGCCGACCAGTTATCCCAACTCAATCTAGTCCCACCAGCCAGCACCCGGCCCATGTCCCTCCAAAGCCTTCCTATTCATATATCCAACCAGATGTCTTTTAAATGTTGCAATTGTTCTAGCCTCCGCCACTTCCTCTGGTAGCTCATTCCATACATGTACCACACTCTTTGAACAGAGCGGTGAGGAGAGAGGCCGGAGAAGTACGAGGGCTGCCGGGTAAGTCAGTTTTTTCCACTTTAAAAGGGACTTACCTCGAGAGCTGGGCCTCCATTTTGAACAGAGAAGCAAGGAGAGAGGGCAGAGAGGAACGAGGGGTGCCGGGAAGTTTTTAAGTGGGTGAAATCTAAACCTGAGACCCTACACCATAGGGCATCCCTCCCACCCACCTCCTCTCACCTTACTAGGAGTCTGTAAACTCGGTAAGTTTTCAGGTTTTCTCATTTTTTTTCTTTTCCTCTCTTCCTTGTTTAGTCCTGTGTGGGTTTTCAGATTAGCGGGGTATGCATGTTCCTCCTGCAGAATGTGGCAGGTGAGAGACACGACACATGTCTCCACTGACCACATCTGCGGGAACTACACCCAACTCCAGCTCCTTGAAAACCGAGTTAGGGAACTGGAGCTGGAGCTGGATGAACTGTGGATCATCTGGGAGGCTGAGAGAGAAATGGAGAGAATGTATAGGGAGGTGGTCACTCCTCAGACACAGAATAAGGACAGCTGGGTTACAGTCAGGGGGAGGAAAGGGAACCAACAGATAGAGCAGGGATCCCCTGTGGCCGTTCCCCTCAGAAATAAGTATACTGGTTTGGATACCGCTGGTGGGGATGGCCTACTAGGGGAAAGTCATAGTTGTCAGGTCTCTGGCACTGAGGCTCAGAAGGGAAGGAGGGGAAAACAGAAAAACGCTAGTGGTAAGGGACTCAACAGTTAGACGAATTGACAGGACATTTTGTGGCACTCCCGGAAGCTATGTTGCCTCCCCGGTGCCAGGATTCGGGATGCCACCGATTGGAATTACAGGATTCTGAAGGGGGAGGGGGAGCAATCAGAAATCGTGCTACATATGGGCACCAATGATATAGCTAAGAAAGGGATTGAGGATCTGAAAAGTGACTACAGAGAGCTATGTTGGAAGCTGAAGAGCAGGACGAGTAGAGTAGTGATCTCAGGTTTGCTACCGGTGCCATGAGACAGTGAGGTGAGGAACAGTCAGTGAGTGCAGTTAACATGTGGCTGTGAGGCTGGTGCAGGAGGGAGGGCTTTATATACTTAGGCCATTGGGATGATTTCTGGAGAAGGTGTGACTTGTACATGAAGGATGGGTTGCACCTGAACTGGAGAGGCACAAATGTGGGAGATTTGTTCATGTGGTTTGGGAAGGTTTAAATTAGTTTGGCAAGGGGTTGGGAATCAGAGCTACATATCTGAGAGGGGGTTAGTTGTAGATGGGGCAGTGACAGGATGTAGTCAATCTACTGGAAAGGTTTTTCACGTGATGAAACAAAGGGATTGGTTAAAGTGTGTCTGCTTTAATGTAAGGAGTGTCAGAAATAAGAGTGATGAACTGAGAGCATGGATCAGTACTTGGGAAGTCAGTTTCACAGGGGCAGGAATGGATGGCTTGATGTTCCAGGGTTTAGAACATTTAAAAAGAACAGGGAGGGTGGAAAAAGAGGAGGGGGTGTAGCACTGCTAATCAGAGAGTGCATCACAGCTACAAAAACAAAGGGGTTGTTGAGGAAGGTTTGTCTACGGAGTCAGTATGGGTGGAAGTTAGGAACAGCAAGGGAGCAGCCACCTCATTGGGAGTTTTCTACAGACCCCCAAATAGCAGTAGGGAAATTGAAGAACTCATAGGCCGGCAGATGTAGCAGGGTTGTTGTTATGGGTGATTTCAACCTTCCCAATATTGACTGGATTCTCCCTAGTGCAGATGGTTTGGGTGGACCCGTTTTTGTCAGGTGTGTTTAAGAGGGTTTCCTTACTCAGTATGTAGACAGGCCAATGAGGGGAGAGGCCATTTTGGATTTGGTGCTCAGCAATGAACCAGGACAGGTGTCAGATCTCGCGATGGGAGAACACTGGTGACAGTGACCACAACTGCCTCACATTTATCATAGCCTTGGAGAGCGAAAGGAGCAGTTACCAAGGGAATATATTTAATTGGGGAAAAGGAAATTATGACACAATCAGACAGGAGTTGAGAAGTATAGATTGAGAGCAATTGTTCCACAAAAAGGGCACAGCAGACATGTGGAGACTATTTAAGGAGCGGTTGTTGTGAGTGATGCACAAATTTGTTCCTCTGAGACAGGTAAGAAGGGGTAAGATTAAGGAGCCTTGGATGACAAGAGGAGCTGCTCGTCAAAAGGAAGAAGGCAGCTTACATAAGGTGGAGGAAGCAAGGATCCAGCACAGCTTTAGAGGATTACAGGTGTACTGGAAAGGAGCTCAGAAATGGACTGGGGAGAACCAGGAGGGGGCACAAAAAAGGCTTGGCAGGAAGGATTAGGGAGAACCCAAAGACATTTTACTCATTCGTGAGGAATAAGAGAATGATCAGGGAGAAGATAGGGCTGGTCATGGATAGTGTAAGAAACTTGTGTGTGGAGTTTGAGCAGATAGGGGAAGCCCTAAATATGTTTTTTGCTTCGGTTTTCACCAAGGAAAGGGACCTTGTTATGAATGAGAACGTCGAGGTGCTGGGACCAGGCTTGAACAGATCGAGATTGATGAAGATGATGTGCTGGAAATTTTGGCAAACATTAAGATCAGTAAGTACCCAGGGCCAGACCGGATTTATCCTAGGTTGCTCCGAGAAGCGAGAAATGAGGTTGGTAAGCCGTTGGCAAAGATCCTTGCTTCCTCACTCTCCACGGGAGTCATACTGGAGGATTGAAGAGAGGAGAATGTCGTTTGTCTTTTCAAGAAGGGGAATAGGGAAATCCCTGGCAATTATAGATCAGTCAGTCTTACATCTGTGGTCAGCAAGGTTTTGGAAATAATTCTGAGGGATAGGATACATGACTATTTGGAAAAGCATAGAGTGATTAAAGGCAGTCAGCATGGCTTTGTGAGGGGCAGGGGATGCCTCACAAGTCTTGTTGAGTTCTTTGAGGAGGTGATAAGACAGGTTGACGAAGGTCAAGCAATGGATGTGGTGTCTATGAACGTCAGCAAGGCATTTGATAAGGTTCCCTATGGTAGGCTCATTCATAATGTCAGGATGTATAGGATACAGGGAGATTTAGCTGTCTGGATTCAGAATTAGTTGGCTGACAGAAGGCAGAGAGTGGTTCTAGATGGAAAGTATTCTGCCTGGTGGTCAGTGGTGAGTGGTGTCCTGCAGGGCTCTGTTCTTGGGCCTCTGCTCTTTGTAGTTTTTATGAATGACTTGGATGAGGAGGTTGAGGGGTGGGTTAATAAATTTGCCAATGACACAAAGATTGGAGGTGACATTGATAATATTGAGGGCTATTGTAGGCTACAGTGTGACATACACAGGATGCAGAGCTGAGCTGAGAAATGGCAGATGGAGTTCAAAGTGGATAAGTGCAAAGTGATGCATTTTCGAAGGTCGAACTTGAATGCTGAATATAAGATTAAAGACAGGATTCTTGGCAGTGTGGAGGAACAGATGAATCTTGGTGTTCAAGTGCATAGATCCCTCAAAGTTACCACCCAAGTGGATAGATTTGTTAAGAAAGCATATGGTGTTTTGGCTTTCATTAACAGGGGTATTGAGTTTAAGAGCCGTGAGGTTTTGCTGCAGTTCTACAAGACCCTGGTGAGACCACACTTGGAATATTATGTCCAGTTCTGGTCGCCCTATTATAGAAAAGATATGGAGGCTTTGGAGAGGGTATAAAGAAGGTTTCCCATGGTGCTGCATGGACTGGAAGGCTTGTCTCACAAAGAGAGGTTGACTAAGCTCGGACTTTTCTCTCTGGAGAGAAGGAGGAAGAGAGGTGACCTAATTGAGGTATACAAGGTAATGAGGAGTATGGATAGAGTTAATAGTCAGAGATTTTTCCCCAGGGCAGGACTGACTGGCACGATGGGTCATAGTTTTAATATATTAGGAGGAAGGAAAAGAGGAGATGTCAGAGGTAGTTTCTTTCCGCAGAGAGATGTGAATGCATGGAAAGCATTGCCAGCATTGGTAGTAGAAGCAGAGTCATTCGGGACATTTAAGCGACTGCTGGATATGCACATGGATAGCAGTGAATCCAGGGGAGTGTAGCTTAGGTTATTTTATATTTGATTAGAAATAATCCTCGGCACAACTTTATGGGCCGAAGGGCCTGTTCTGTGCTGACCTTTTCTATGTTCTGCGTGAAAAAGTTGCCCCTTAGGTCTCTTTTATATCTTTCCCCTTTCACCCTAAATTATGCCCTCTAGTTCTGGATGCCCCCACCCCAGGGAAGAGGCTTTGTTTGTTTATCCTATCCATGCCCCTCATGATTTTATAAACCTCTATAAGGTCACCCCCACAGCCCTAGCCTATTCGACCTCTCCCTAAAGTTCAAATCCTCCAACCCTGGCAATATCCTTGCAAATCATTTCTGAACCCTTTCAAGTTTCACAACATCTTTCCGACAGGAAGGAGACCAGAACTGCACGCAATATTCCAAAAGTGGCTTAACCAATGTCTTGTACAGTCGCAACATGACCTCCCAACTCTTGTACTCAATACTCTGACAAATAAAAGAAAGCATACCAAACGCCTTCTTCACTATCCTATCCATCTGTGACTCCACTTTCAAGGATCTATGGACCTGCACTCCAAGGTCTCTTTGTTCAGCAACACTCCCTTGGACCTTACCATTCAGTGTATAAGTCCTGCTAAGATTTGCTTTCCCAAAAAGCAGCACCTTGCATTTATCTAAATTAAACTCCATCTGCCACTTCTCAGCCCATTGGCACATCTGTTCAAGATTCCATTGTAATCTAAGGTAACCTTCTTCACTGTCCATTACACCTCCAATTTTGGTGTAATCTTCAAAATTACTAACTATACCTCTAAAGCTCACATCCAAATGATGAAAAGTGGTGGATCCAGCACCGATCCTTGTGCACTCTATTAGTCACAGGTTTCCAGTCTGAAAAACAGTCCTCCACTATCAGCCTCTGTCTTCTACCATTGAGCCAGTTCTGTAACCAAATGGCTAGTTCTTCCTGTATTCCATGAGATCTAACCTTGCTAACCAGTCTCCCCTTGGGGAACCTTGCCGAAAGCCTTACTGAAGTCCATATAGATCACGTCTACCACTCTGTCCTCATCAATTCTCTTTGTTCCTTCTTCAAAAAACGCAATCAAGTTTGTGAGACATGATTTCCCACACACAAAACCATGTTGACTGTCTCTAATCATTCCTTGCCTTTCTAAATACATGTACATCCTGTCTCTCAGGGTTCCCTCCAACAACCCGCCTACCACTGACGTCAGGCTCACTGGTCCACACATCAGGCTTATCCTTACCACCCTTCTTAAACAGTGGCACCATGTTAGCAAACCTCCAGTCTTCCAGCACCTCACCTGTAACTATCGATGATACAAATATCTCAGCAAGTGGCCCAGCAATCACTTCCCTAGCTTCCCACAAAGTTCTTGGGTACACCTGATCTGGTCCTGAGGATTTATTCACTTTTATCTGTTTCAAGACATCCAGCACTTCCTCCTCTACAATATGGACATTTTTCAAGATGTCACTATCTGTTTCCTTATATTCTATATTTTCCATGTCCTTTTCCACAGTAAACACTGATGCAAAATACTCGCTTAGTATCTCCTCAATCTCCTGTGGCTCCACATAAAGGCTGCCTTGCTGATCTTTGAGGGCCCTATTCTCTCCCTAGTTACCCTTTTGTCCTTAATGTATTCCCTACATCCACCAGCCCTTCCTTTCACCCTGGTAAAAACAATGACTGCAGATGCTAGAAACCAGATTCTGGATCAGTGGTGCTGGAAGAGCACAGCAATTCAGGCAGCATCCGAGGACAGGCAAAATCGACGTTTCGGGCAAAAGCCCTTCATCAGCCCACCAGCACCACTGATCCAGAACAT
>NC_057724.1:19139111-19249408 GCF_004010195.1 Chiloscyllium plagiosum
GGAGGGAACGGTCTTTGCGGAAGGTGGAGAGGGGTGGGGAGGGAAATATAAACAAAACAGCAAACAAAATAATCAACAACAGAAGTTGGCTTCTCATATTCTGAAGTCGATATGACACAAAACAGATGAAGAGGAAAAGCTGTTCTTCATATGGTATTTTACAATTCAATCATTTATAGTAGTTTCTGGAACTGTTGTGTTTGTGGTTGTATTACGTAACATAGCACACTCAATGCTGCAACGTCCAGCAATAGCATTTCTTCTCGTACAGGCCCAGGACAACGCTCTCTATAATTTTTGTTAGAATACAGGCTGATTTCAAAAACTTCATTTTGACTGAATAGGTCTTATACCCGAGCTGCAGACTGGTAGGCAAATTGCGAGGAACCAAGGCAATGTAGGAGGCCAGACCAATCTCTTGAAGTTCTTCAAAATTATGGATGTCAGAGCAACTGGGTGGTAGACGATGAGGCGTGGACTATTTGATAACTTTCTGTACAGTCACCAAATATGGCTCTCTCATTTCTCCTCAAGGTACACAGACAGATGTGAATTCATTGAATTCTAAGAATTAAACTCAGATCTTTTCTCAGCCCTGTCCACTTGAACTGCTAAAACAGACCTGAATATTGATAAAACGTAACTGTCCTTCTGTTGGTATAAATGGTTTTTCTCTGATCTATATCTGCCTATGGCGTCCATCCATCTGTCTCTCCTCGGTAACACTTTTGCAATAATCCTAGCAGGTAGCTATGTAAATTCTTGTCAATCTACTTAATTCTGGGTAATCCAAAATGGAGGATGGGAAAAATTTCTGGCTGTAAGAGCTGCTCATTTTTTGAGGTATTTTAGGTGCTGGAGATGATTTCTTCAAATTCCAGGAGCAGCAATTACTGTATCATATGCTGTTGCATAGTTTTGGAACTTTGAAAAAAAAGTCAAAACAATAGCAATTTTAAAAGGGAGAAGAACAGACAAAGGAAGCACATGGTGAGGTCAGTGCAGGAGAGAGAGAGAAAGAAACTGACACTGCCGTTGCTGTTTGAATTCATGTATCGCTGGACATTGGAGTGCATTTGGGAAAATGAACAAACAGTGAAATTCACAACTGATCTTGGAGGAGCTGTTGGGCGAAGTTCACAGCACAGAATCAGATAAGTGTATTGTTGTTTTAAGTGTGGCCTATAGAAAGTCTGCAGTAGTGAGTATAGTGTGTTTTTTCTTGGTTATATGTTTTTGGATATATGTCTCTTGATTAAACTTAAAATATAAGCCAAAACTATGAATTTAACCTGGGCCAGTGTTTGTAGAGGAATAAGACGGTGTTATTTTCTGGGTCTGTAGATTGTGAAGGATCAAAAATGGTCTTTAGTAGAGTGATATATACTTCTTGTCAGATGTGGGAGTTTAAACAGAGTTTAAGGATTACTGCAGATTATATCTGCCAAAAATGCTGTTAGTTGCGAATCTTATCATATCGAATGGATTGGTTGGAGAGAGAGTTAGAAGCAATGAGGAATTTGCAACAGCAAAAGTACGTAATGGATGGCAGTTATAGGAAGGGGGGTGAAGTCTCAGATACAGTCACATAGATGGGTTAACTCCAGGAAAGGTAAGAGAGGTAGGCAGCTAGTGCAGGAGTTTTTTGTGGCTATACCCATTTCAAACAGGTATGCTGTTTTAGGAAATGTAGGAGCTGATAGATTCTCAGGGGAATGTAGCACGAACGGCCAAGTTTCTGGTATTGAGACTGGCTCTAATGCTATGAGGGGTACGTTGGGTTCCAAGAGATCAATTGTATGAGGGGATTCACTAGTCCAAGATACAGACAGACGTTTCTGTGGCCAGCAGCAAAAAAGCAGAATGGTGCCAGGATCAAGGATATCTCAGAGAGGGTGCAGAATGTTCTCACGGGGGAGAGGGGCCAGCAAGAGGTCATTGTCCACATTGGAACCAACGACATAGGAAGGGTAAAGGTTGAGATTCTGAAGGGAGATGACAGAGAGTTAAGCAGGAATATGAAAAGGAGGTCCTCGACAGTAGTAATATCTGGATTACTCCTGGTGCTACGAGCTAGTGAGGGCAGGAATAGGATGATAGAGCAGATAAATGCATGGCTGATGAGTTGGTATATGGGAGAAGGATTCACATTTTTGGATCATTGGAATCTCTTTTGGGGTAGAAGTGACCTGTACAAGAAGGATAGTTTGCACCTAAATTGGAAAGGGACCAATATACTGGCAGGGAAATTTGCTAGAATTGCTCGGGAGGATTTAAACTGGTAAGGTGGGGGGTGGGACCCAGGGAGATAGTGAGAAAAGAGATCAATCTGAGACTAGCACAGTTGAGAGCAGAATCGAGTCAAACAGTCAGGGCAGGCAGGGACAAGGTAGGACTAATAAATTAAACTGCATTATTTCAATGCAAGGGGCCTAACAGGGAAGGCAGATGAACTCAGGCATGGTTAGGAACATGGGACTGGGATATCATAGCAATTACAGAAACATGGCTCAGAGATGGGCAGGACTGGCAGCTTAATGTTCCAGGATACACATGCTACAGGAAATATAGAAAGAGAGGCAAGAGAGAAGGAGGGAGTGGCATTTTTGATATGGGATAGCATTACAGCTGTGCTGAGGGAGGATATTCCTGGAAATATATCCAGGCAAGTTATTTGGGTAGAACTGAGAAATAAGAAAGGGATGATCACCTTATTGGGATTGTCCTACAGATCCCCTAACAGTCACTGGGAAATGGAGAAACAAACTTGTAAGGATATCCCAGCTATCTGTAAGAATAATAGGGTAGTTATGGTTGGAGATTTTAACTTTCCAAACAGAGGCTGGGACTGCCATAGTGTTTAGGGTTTAGATGGAGATGAATTTATTTAAGTGTGTACAAGAAAATCTTCTGATATACTATGTGGATGTACCTACGAGAGAAGGTGCAAAACTTGACCAACTCTTAGGAAATAAGGCAGGGCAGGTGACTGAGGTGTCAGGGGGGAGCACTTTGGGGCCAGCGACCATAATTCTATTAGATTTAAAATAGTGATGGAAAAGGATAGACCAGATCTAAAAGTTGAAGTTCTAAATTGGAGCAAGGCCAATTTTGACGGTATTAGGCAAGAACTTTCGAAAACTGATTGGGGCAGATGTTCGCAGCTAAAGGGATGGCTGGAAAATGGGAAGCCTTCAGAAATGAGACAACGAGAATCCAGAGAAAGTATATTCCTGTCAGAGTGAAAGGAAAGGCTGGTAGGTATAGGGAATGCTGGATGACTAAAGAAATTGAGGGTTTGGTTAAGAAAAGAAGGAAGCATATGTAAGGTATAGACAGAATAGGTCGAGAGAATCCTTAGAGGATTATAAAGGAAGTAGGAGTATACTTAAGAGGGAAATCAGGAGGGCAAAAAGGGAACGAGATAGCTTTGGTAAATGGAATTCAGGAGAATCCAAAGGGTTTTTACAAATACATTAAGGACAAAAGGGTAATGAGGGAGAGAATAGGGCCCCTCAAAGAACAGTAAGGCAGCCTTTGTGTGGAGCTGCAGAAAATGGGGGAGATACTAAACAAGTATTTTGCATCAGTATTTATTGTGGAAAAGGATATGGAAGATGTAGACTGTAAGGAAATAGATGGTGACACCTTGTAAAATGTCTGTATTACAGAGGAGGAAGTGCTGGATTCTTGAAACACGTAAAGGTGGATAAATCCCCAGGACCTGATCAGGTGTACCCTAGAACTCTGTGGGAAGCTCAAGAAGTGATTGCTGGGCCTCTTGCTGAGATATTTGTATCATTGATAGTCAGAGGTGAGGTGCTGGAAGGTGTCTAACTTGGTGCCACTGTTTAAGAAGTGTAAGGACAAGCCAGGGAACTATAGACCAGTGAGACTGACCTCAGTGGTGGGCAAGTTGTTGGAGGGAATCCTGAGGGACAGGATGTATATGTATTTGGAAAGGCAAAGACTGATTAGGGATAGTCAACATGACTTTGTGTGCAGGAAATCATGTCTCACAAACTTGATTGAGATTTTTGAAGAAGTAACAAAAAGGATTGATGAGGGCAGAGCAGTAGATGTGATCTATATGGACTTCAGTAAGGCATTCAACAAGGTTCCCCATGGGAGACTGATTAGCAAGGTTAGATCTCATGGAATAAAGGGAAATTAGCCATTTGGATACAGAACTAGCTCAAAGGTAGAAGACAGAGGGTGGTGGTGGAGGGTTGTTTTTCAGACTGGAGGCCTGTGACCAGCGGAGTGCCACAAGGATCAGTGCTGGGTCCTCTACTTTTTGTCATTTATGTAAATGATTCAGATGCAAGCTTAAGAAGTATAGTTACTAAGTTTTCAGATGACACCACAATTGGAAGCATAGTGGACAGCGAAGAGGGTCACCTCAGATTACAACAGGATCTGGACCTGATGGGTCAATGGGCTGATAAGTGGCAGATGGAGTGTAAGTTAGATAAATGCAAGGTGCTGCATATTGGGAAAGCAAATCTTAGCAGGACTTATACAGTTAATGGTAAGGTCCTAGGGAGTGTTGCTGAACAAAGAGACCCTTGGAGTGCCGGTTCATAGCTCCTTGAAAGTGGAGTTGCAGGTAGAAAGGATAGTGAAGGCGGCGTTTGGTATGTTTTCTTTTATTGGTCAGCGTATTGAGTACGGGAGTTGGGAGGTCATGTTGCGGCTGTACAGGACATTGGTTTGGCCACTGTTGGAATATTGCGTGCAATTCTGGTCTCCTTCCTATCGGAAAGATGTTGTGAAACGTGAAAGTGTTCAGAAAAGATTTACAAGGATGTTGCCATGGTTGGAGGATTTGGGCTATAGGGAGAGGCTGAACAGGCTAGGGCTGTTTTCCCTGAAGCATCGGAGGCTGAGGGGTGACCTTATAGAGGTTAACAAAAGTTTGAGGGATCGGGGAGTCCAGAACCAGAGGGCATACGTTTAGGGTGAGAAGGGAAAGATATAAAAGAGACTTAAGAGGAACTTTCTCACACAGAGGGTGGTACGTGTATGGAATGAGCTGCCAGAGGAAGTGGTGGAGGCTGGTACAATTGCAACATTCAAATGGCATTTGGAAGGTTTATAAATAGGAAGGGTTTGGAGGGATATGGGCTGGGTGCTGGCAGGTGGGACTAGATTGGGTTGGGATATCTGGTCGGCATGGATGGGTTGGACTGAAGGGTCTGTTTCCATGCTGTACATCTCTATGACTCTAAGTCACATGACTTATTGGAAATGATGTTTTGACCCACTCTGAAAATGTTTTTTACACTTAAAAATAACTGACCTTCACAGAATGAATATCTTATATCTATTTACCTCAACTTCATACCCCAGGTTCCAAAATAATTATAATATAGAATAAACCTTCACAACAGGAGAATACCTCATGTAACTGTTGTACTTGTTTTCAGCTCAATAACTGCAAAATTATTTTAATTATATTTTGTATATGAAATAAACAATGCTTACAGGTGCTTCAAATGCTTGTGAATTCACCAGTCATACAAGCTGAATACATTGCATGTAGACATTTGAAACTGGACTCTGGGACGACTCAATTGTGTTTGTCATCTTCACACAAAGCCCTGGTATTTGGATTCTGTTATGCAAACTAGTAAAAATCCCTCCTTTGACAAGTTTTGTCTTACTTAATAGTCAAAAATTTCAAGTTGGCACTGCCTAGATTGATTTTTTTTTAAAAAGAAGGACACTCTTGTGGTTTTAGAGTTCACACATTAATAGATTATAGGCTTTTTTAAAAAACAAATTATAAATGATTTGTTAGGCACTCATTAACACAAATTTAAAACTGCAATTATCACACTGTATGGCTTTCAAAAAGACGTCATAATATAATTAAGACTTTAAGTAAGCTGTAAAACAAATGATTTTCTTCAATCTGTAACAATGTGAATGTGTTTCAGAAATAGAACATTTTGAGTCTGACTTTCCTTCTGTGCACAAGTGCCTCCTGACTTCATCCTTGAAGGGCCTTGCCTATTTTCAGGTTCTGGGCCCTGTTCTGAACTTCCCCACTAAAGGAGTAATTTCTCTCTGTCCACCTGTTAACAGATTTACCTTGCTTATTTACCATGCAACAAAAGGTTGTCTCAAAATTCCATTTTCATGGTCCAGGCCCAAGTAGGCTGAGAAAAAGGCTTTAAGGCATTTTGTATAATGACCATAAAGTTCTCTGTAACTGTGCTACTGTCAGAGATTAAATGACTAACAGTTGACAGAGTGTTCTGATGAAATTGACCTGGAAATTTAACGCTGTTTCATCCACAACAAATATTGTTAAATTTATATTGGGAATGAACACAACCCAATTCCTCCATTAGATTTGACCTTTCTGGGTTACTTTTGATTGTCCCAAATATTGTCATATATAGAAGAAACAGGTCCAACATATACACTATTTGGCTGTTTGGAGCTGCATTTTCCCACCAAACTGATGCCACATTCCAAACCCCTCATCCCCTTTACCTTAATCTCAGTTTTACAGGCTCTCCTGATCCCTAAGTTCTGATTCTTCACTTTGTTCCAAATGAAAATCTGTCACTGGTAGATTCAACTAATAATTTTAACTCTGAGCTCAGACAGTGCAAGAGGAGCCAGCAATTCACTCCAATGAGTCTGCTGCACCAATGTGATCATTGTTGGTCAAGGGAGGTGATTGCTTCCCCTGTGAATCTCACCAACAAATATAAGGTCAGCCAGAGGCAGCTGCACTTTAACAGAAACAACTGACTCCCTGAATCACAGATTTCCAAATTAGAACCAGCCTCCATTTGCCCTTTAACCTCCTGCTGTGCTTAGATATAGCACTTCAGAACTCTATCATTTTCATAATGTCAGAGGGGCTTTCCATGTTGACAAAATTTAGGCCCATGCTTCTCTGTCCACAAACGTTGTCACTTATGTTGAGTATTTCCATCACTCTTTTTTTAAACTTGAGATCTCCAGCATCCATAGTATTTTGGTCTTACTTTAGGATCAAATGGGTAAATGGTCAACAAATAGTCAACATTTGAACTACAACCTGTCAATTCCTGTAATCATCTGAAACAGAATTTGATCCCTCTTTACACTGCTTATTTTAGGGAACTCCAGCTGATTTCATATAGCCAGTTGTCACAATTTAATCCTTTTAACCCAACTGATGAATCTATGTTGTGTCCTGCACCAAGACCAATATTCCTTTCAAGTGATATTCCTCTCAAAACTTAATTCACCCCTTTCGATGGGACGTAGAGTCATACAGAACAGAAACAGACACTTCAGTCCAGCTTGCCCATGGCAAACAGGTTTCTCAAGCTAAACTAGTCATATTTGCCAGAAGTTGGCCCATATCCCTCTAAAAAAAAAAAGAACAAATGAAATTACAGCACAGGAACAAGCCCTTCGGCCCTCCAAGCCTGCGCTGATCCAGATCCTCTATCCAAACCGGTCGCCTATTTTCCAAGGATCTGTATCCCTCTGCTCCTGCCCATTCATGTATCTGTCTAGATACATCTTAAATAATGCTATTGTACCCGTCTCTACCACCTCCACTGGCAACATGTCTCAGGTACCCATCACCCTCTGCATAAAGAACTTTCCACTTATATTTCCATTAAACTTTTTTCCGCTCTCACCTTGAACTTGTTACACCCAGTAATTGAGTCCCCCACTCTGGGAAAAAGCTTCTTGTTATCCACAGTGTCTAGATGTCTCATCATTTTTTAAACATCAGTTTGGTCCCCCCTCAACCTCGGTATTTCTAATGAAAATAATCCTCATCTATTCAACTTCTCTTCATAGCTAGTGCTCTCAATACCAGGCAACATCCTGATGAACCTCCTCTGCACCCTCTCCTAAGCATTCACATCCTTCTGGTAATGTGGCAACCAGAACTGTACACTGTGTTCCAAATGTGGCTGAACCAAAGACCTATATAACTGCAACATGACCTGCCAACTCTTGTACTCAATACCCCGTCTGATGAAGGAAAGCATGCTGTAAGCCTTTTTGACCATTCTATCGACCTACATTGCCACTTTCAGGGTACAATGGACATGAATATCCAGATGTCTCTCTACATCAATTTTCCCCAGGGTTTTTCCATTTAATGGATACTTTGCCCTAGAATTAGATCTTCCAAAATGCATCACCTCACATTTGCCCGGATTGAGCAACATCTGCCCAATTCTCCAATCTATCTATATTCTGCTACACCCTCTGACAGTCCCCTTCACTATCTGTTATTCCCCCAACCTTAGTGTCATCTGCAAACTTGCTAATCAAATCACCTATACCTTCCTCCAGATCACTTATGTAGGTCACAAGCAATAGTGGTCCCAGCACGGATCCCTGTGGAACACCACTGGTCACAGTATTCCATTTTGAGAAACTCTCTTCTACGGCTACTCTCGGTCTCCTGTTGCCAGCCAGTTCTCTATCCTTCTAGCTAGTACACCCCTGACCCCATGCGACTTCACTTTCTCCATCAGCCTACAATGGGAACCTTATCAAACACCTTACTTAAGTCCATGTAAATGACATCTGCAGCCCTTCCTTCATCAATCAACTTTGTCACTAACTCAAAAAATTCTTCTAAGTTGGTAAGACATGACCTTTGCTGCACAAACCGTACTGTCTATCACTGATAAGCCCATTTTCTTCCAAATGTAAATACATCCTATCCCTCAGCATCTTCTCCACCAGCTTCCCTACCACTGAGGCAGGCTCGCCAATCTATAATTACCTGGATTATCCTTGCTATCTAATCCTTGGATTATCCAAGTTTAAGCAAGGGGACATTAGCGATTCTCCAGTTCTCTGGGAACTCACCATGTTCAAGGATACTGAAAGATATCTGTTAAGGACCCAGCTATTTCCTCTTTTGCTTCCATCAGTAGCCTGGGATGGATCTCATCTGGACCTGGAGACTTGTCCACCTTAGTGCCTTATAGAATACCCAACACTTCCTCCCTGCTGATGTTGACTTGATCTGGAGTAATCAAACATCTATCTCTACCCTCAACATCCGTGCTGACCCTTTCCTCGATGAATACCGCTGCAAAGTACTCATTAAGAATCTCATCCATTTTCTCTGACTCCATGCATAACCTTCCTCCTCTGTGCTTGAGTGGCCCAGCCCTTTCTCTAGTTACCTTCTTGCTCCTTATATATGAATAAAAGATTTTGTGATTTTCCTTAACCCTGTTTGCTAAAGATATTTCATGACTTCACTTTTCTTTGGCAGCAGTTGGAGTGGGAGGAGCGACAGTGAGGACCAGAGGGCTGATGGGAAGGTAAAATTTTAAAAGATATAAAGGTTTACTTCATCTATAGGCAGAGTGCACACTGAACAGGAACAGACACAGGACCGCTGGGTAAGTGAAACGTTATACTTGGGTGGTTGCTTTACCCAAAACACTACTCGGGTAGTGTCTCCTACCCTTCCTCCTCCTCTAACCAAGAAAAGGTCCATTATGCCAATTGGTAAGTTGGTTGGTTTCTTTTTTAAAATTTTTCGTTAGTCTCGTTGGGATTTTAGAATAGTGGGAATGGAGGTTAGAGCAGTTGAATGTTCCTTTTGCAGAATGTGGAGGTAAGGGTCCCTGCTGACTGCACCTGTGGGAAGTGCATCCAACTCTAGTTCCACGAAAACCACGTTAAGAAACTGAAGCTGGATGAACCTCGGATCATTCAGGAGGTGGAGGGGGTTATTGAGAGGAATAACAGGGAGGTAGTCACACCTCAGGTTAAAGAAGGTAGATGGGATACCGTCAGGGGACGGAAAGGGAACCGGCAGGCAGTGCAGGTATCCCTCTGGCCATTACCCTCAACGATAAGTATACCATTTTGGATACTGTTGGGGGGGGGGGGGAATGACTTACCAGCGTAAGTGATGGGACACAGGTCTCTGGCACAGAATCTGTTCCTGTTGCTCAGAAGGGAAGGGGAAAGAGGAACAGAGCATTAGTCATTATGGACTCCATTGTTAAGGAGGAAGATAGGAAGCTCTGTGGGAATGAGTCAGACTAATGGTAGGTGTGTTGCTTCCCAGGTACCAGGGATCGTGGTGTCTCTGATCGTGTTTTCAGGATCCTTGAGGGGGAGGGGGAGCAGCCCCAAGTTGTGGTCCACACAGGCACCAACAACCAAGGTAGGAAGAGAGATGGGGATTTAAAGCAGAAATTCAGGGAGCTAGGGTGGAAGCTTAGAGTTAGACAAACAGAGTTGTTATCAGAACCCGTGCCACGTGCTCGTGAAGCAAGGAATAGGGAGAGAGAGGAGTTAAACTTGTGACTATAGGGATAGTGCAGGCGGGAGGATTTTGGATTCCTGGATACTTGGGGCTCTTCTAGGGTAGGTGGGACCTCTACAAACGGGATGGTCTTCACCTAAACCAGAGGAGTACCAATATCCTGAGGGGAAAATTTGCTAATGCTCTTCGGGTGGATTCAAACTAATTCAGTAGGGGGATGGGAACCAAAATTGTAGTTTGAGTAGACGGGAGGATGAGAGTACTGAAGTCAGAACTAAGATTTTAAGATCGCAAGAAGGCACCAGCAGGCAAGAATTTGGTTTGAAGTGTGTCTACTTCAACACCAGGAGCATCCAGAATAAGGTGGGTGAACTTGCAACATGGGTTGATACCTGGGATTTCGATGTTGTGGCCATTTCAGGGACATGGGTAGAAAAGAGACATGAATGGTTATTGCAGGGACTTAGATGTTTCAGTAAGAACAGAGAAGATGGTAAAAGATGTGGCACTGTTAGTCAAGGACAGTATTATGGTTGCAGAAAGGGTGTTTGAGGACTCCTCTACTGAGGTAGTATGGGCTGAGATTAGAAACAGGAAAGGAGAGGTTACCTGTTGGGAGTTTTCTACAGTCCTCCAAAATGGTTCCAGAGATGTAGAAGATAGGGTAGCAAAGATGATCCTCGATAGGAGCGAGAGTGAGAGGATAGTTATTATGGGGGATTTTAACTTTCCAAATATCGACTGGGAATACTATCGTTCAAGTACTTTAGATGATTAGTTTTTGTCCAATGTGTGCGGAAGGTTTCACACATATCTGTGGTCAGGCCAACAAGGTGCGAGGCCACATCAAAATTTGGTACTAGGTCATGAATCCAGTCAGGTGTTAGATTTGGAAGGTAGGTGAGCACTTTGGTGATAGTGACCACAATTCAGTTATGTTTACTTTAGTGATGGAAAGGGCAAGAGTTATAGTTGGGGAAAAAGCAATTACGATGCGATTAGGCAAGATTTAAGATGCATAGGATAGAGAAGGAAACTGCAGGGGATGGGCACAATTGGAATGTGGTGCTTATTCAAGGAACAGCTACTGTTGATCTTTGATGTACCGGTCAGGCAGGGAAGAAGTTGTCAAGTGCAGGAGCCGTGGTTTACTCAGGAAGTTGAATCTCTCTTCAAGAGGAAGAAGACGACTCACATTAGGATGAGATGTGATGGCTCAGTTAGGGCACTTGAGAGTTACAGGTTAGCCAGGAAAGCCCTAAAAAGAGAACGAAGAAGAGCCAGGAGGGGACATGAAAAGTCATTGGCGGATAGGGCCAAGAAAAACCCAAAGGCTTTCTATAGCTATATCAGGAATAAAAGCATGACTACAGTAAGATTAGGGCCAATCAAGCATAGTAGAGGGATGTTGTGCATGGAGCTAGAGGAGATAGGGCAAGTGTTAAATGAATAATTTTGTCAGCATTCACACTAGAAACAGACAGTGTGGTCAAGGAGAATACTGAGATACAGGCTTCTGGATGAGATGGGATTAGGGTGCATAAGGAGGTGTTAGCAATTTTGGGAAGTGTACAAGTAGGTAAATCCCCTGGGCCTGATAGGATTTATCATAAGATTCTCTGGGGAAGCCAGGGAGGAGATTGCAGAACCTTTGGCTTTGATCTTTATGTCTTCATTGTCTACAGCAATAGGGTCAGAAGGCTGGAGGATCGCAAATGTTGTTTCCTTGTTCAAGAAGGGAGGTAGAGACAACCCTGGAAATTATAGACCCGTGAGCCTTACTTCAACTGTGGGTAAAGTACTGGAAAGGGTTATAAGAGAGAGGATTTATAATCATCTAGAAAGGAATAAATTGATTAGAGATAGTCAACACTGTTTTATGAAGGGTAGGTCGTGCCTCACAAACCTTATTGAGTTTTTTGAGAGGGTGACCAAATAGGTGGATGAGGGTAAAGCAGCTGATGTGGGATTTCAGTAAGGCATTTGATCAGGTTCCCCATTGTAGGCTATTGCACAAAATATGGAGGCATGGGATTGAGGGTGATTTAGCGGAAGGAGGTGGTTGATGGGAAATATTCATCCTGGAGTTCAGTTACTAGTGGGGTACCACACTGATCTGTTTTGGGTACACTGTTGTTTGTCATTTGTGTGAATGACCTGGACGAGGGCATAGAAGGCCGGGTTAGTAAATTTACGGATGACACTAAGGTCGGTACAGTTGTGGATACTGATGAAGAATGTTGTAGGTTACAGAGAGAAATAGATAAGCTGCAGAGCTGGGTTGAGAGGTGGCAAATGGAGTTTAATGTAGAGAAGTGTGAGGTGATTCACTTTGGAAGGAGTAACAGGAATACTGAGTACTGGGCTAATGGTGAGATTCCTTGTCGTGTAGATGAGCAGAAAGATCTTGGTGTCCAGGTACATAGATCCTTGAAAGTTGCCACCCAAGTTGATAGGGTTGTTAAGAAGGCATACGGTGTGTTAGCTTTTATTGGTAGAGGGACTGGTTTCAGAACCACGAGATCATGTTGCAGCTGTACAAAACTCTGGTGCACCCACATTTGGCATATAGTTTTAGGAAGGATGTTGAAGCTTTGGAAAGGGTTCAGAAGAGATTTACTAGGAATTTGCCTGGTATGAAGGGAATGTCTTACGAGGAAAGGCTGAGGGACTTGAGGCTGTTTTTGTTCAAGAGAAGAAGGTTGAGAGGCCACTTAATTGAGACGTATAAGATAACCGGAGGGCGAGATAGATTGGACAGTGAGACCTTTTTTCCTTGGATGGCAATAGTTAGCAGGAGGGGACATAGCTTTAAATTGAGGGGTGATAGATATAGGACAGATGTCAGAGGTAGTTTCTTTACTCCGAGTAGTAGGGGCATGGAACGCACTGCCTGCAACAGTAGACGACTCGCCAACTTTAACGGCATTTAAATGGTCATTGGATAGACATATGGACGGGAATGGAATAGTGTCAGTTAGATGGGCTTCAGATTGTTGCACCAACCTGTGGAACCATCGAGGGTTGAAGGGCCTGTTCTGTGCTGTAATATGTTTTATGACCCCTTCTAGCCCTCTTAATTCCTCATTTCAGATGGGTCCTACTTCCTCCATATTCTTCCAAAGCTTTGCCTGTTTTCAGTCGCCTAGACCTTATGCATGCTTCCTCTTTATCTCTTAGATTGTCTCACAATTTCACCTGTCATCCATGGTTCCCTAATCTTGTCATTTCTATCCTTCATTTTCACAGGGACGTGTCTGTCCTGCACTTTAATCAACTTCTCTTTAAAAGCCTCCCAAATATCAAATGTGGATTTACCCTCAAACAGCTGCTCCCAATCTATATTCCCCAGCTCCTGCTGAATTTTGCTACAGTTAGTCTTCCCCCATTTAGCACTCTTCCCATTCTCATCTTTGTCCATGAGTATTCTTAAATTTATGGAATTGTGATCACTATTCCCAAAGTAATCCTCTACTCAAAATTCAACCACCTGGCTGCGCTATTCGCCATCACCAGGTCCAGCATGGCCTCTTCCCAAGTTGGACTTTTTACATATTGCTCTATGAAACCCTCCCGAATGCTTCTTACAAATTCTGCTCCATCTAGACTTCTGACACTGAGTGAATCCCAGTCAATGTTGGGAAAATTAAAATTTCCCATCACCACCACCCTGTTGCTCCTACATCTTTTCATAACCTATTCACATATTTGTACTTCTATCTCATGCTTGCTGTTGGGAGGCCCGTAGTACAGCCCCAACATTGTTACCGCACCCTTCCTATTTCTGAGCTCTGCCCATATTGCCTCACTGCTCGAGTCCTCCATAGTGCACTCCTTCAGCACAGCTGTGATATAGTCTCTGACAGGTAATGCAACTCCTCCACCACTTTTATCTCCCTCTCTAGCCCGCCTGAAGCATCTATATCCTGGGATATTTCGTTGCCAATCTTGCCCTTCCCTCAACCAAGTCTTGGTAATAGCAATAACATCATACTCCCAGGTATTAATCCAAGCCCCAAGTTCATCTACCTTACCGAGAGTCATAGAGTCATGGAGATGTACAGCACAGAAACAGACTCTTTGGTTCAACTTGTCCATGCTGACCAGATATCCTAACCTAATCTAGTCCCATTTGCAAACACTTGTCCATATTTCTTCAAACCCTTCCTACTCATATACCACTTGTCCATATTTCTTCAAACCCTTCCTACTCATATACCCATCCAGATGCCTTTTAAATGTTGCAATTGTAACAGCCTCCAGTACTTCCTCTGGCAACTCATTCCATACACGTAACATCCTCTGTGTGAAAATGTTGTCCATTAGATCTCTTTTATATCTTTCCTCTCTCATCCTAAACTTATGCCTTCTGGTTCTGGACTCCCCCACCCCAGGGAAAATACTTTGTCCATTTATCCTAATTATGTTCCTCCATCAGGTCACCCCTCAGCCTCCAATGCTCCAGGGAAAGCAGCCCCAGCCTAGTTAGCCTCTCCCTGTAGCTCAAACCCTCCAACCCTAGCAACATCCTTGTAAATCTTTTCTGAACCTTTTCAACAACCTTCCAATAGGAGGCAGACCAGCATCACATGCAATATTCCAATTGATCTTGTTCCTTACACACTCCGAATATAACAAGGCCCATGGCTTGAAAGAGTCTTGAAAATGTAGCTACCAACCTTATATGCACAAAATCTTGTCAGAAATCAGTAAAGCATCATTTTTGGTAAGGTTCATGGGAGTTTCTGTCCACAAGCCCAAGTGAGTTTTCCCACATTAGCTTCCAAAAATTCACCTTATTAATTATGCACAATCTTTTCTGAATCCTTTCAAGTTTCACAACATCCTTCCAATAGGAAGGAGACCAGAACTGTACACAATATTCCAAAAGTGACCTAACTAATGTCCTGTACAGCTGCAACATGACCTCCCAACTCCTGTACTCAATACTCTGATCAATAAAGGAAAGCATACCAAACGCCTTCTTCACTATCCTATCCTACTTTCAAGGAACTAGGAACCTGCACTCCAAGATCTCTTTGTTCAGCAACACTCCCGAGGACCTTACCATTGAGTCCTGGTTAGATTTGCTTTCCCAAAATGCAGCACCTTGCATTTATCTAAATTAAACTCCATCTGCCACTTGTCAGCCCATTGGCCCATCTGATCAAGGTCCTGTTATGATCTGAGGTAAACTTCTTCACTGTCCACTACACCTCCAATTTTGGTGTAATTTGGAAACTTATTAACAATACGTCTTGTGCTCACATCCAAATCATTTATATAAATGACAAAAAGTAGTGGCCACAGCACTGATCCTTGTGGCACTCCACTGGTCACAGGCCTCCAGTCTGAAAAACAACCCTCCACTTTCTACCTTTGAGCCAGTTCTGTATCCAAATGGCTAGTTCTCCCTGTATTCCATGAGATCCAACCTTGCTAACCAGTATCCTTTGGTGAACCATGTCTAATGCCTTACTGAGGTCCACACAGATTACATCTACCACTGTGCCCTTCTACACTTCTCACATTAAAACAAATGCACCTCAGACCACCTGTCCCTTTGCGTTCATCATCTCCTCCCTGCCTACTCTTCTCCTTAGTCACGCTAACTTCATTGTCTAGTTACTTACAGGCTTTAGTTACTACCTCCTTACTGTCCAAAAAAACTCCTCGTTGGATTCCCATCCTCCTGCCACATTAGTTTAAACCTTCCCAACAATGTTAAGCAAAAGCTCCTCAAGGACATCGGTTCCAGTCTGGCCCAGGTATAGACAGTCTGATTTTTCATAGTCCCATCTCCCCCACAACCGGTCCCAATGTTCCAAAAATCTGAACCTGTCCCTCCTACCCCATCTCTAAAGCCACTCATTCATCCAGCCTATTCTTTCATTTCTACTCTGACTAGCACGTGGCACGAGTAGCAAACTGGAGATCACTTCCTCTGAGGTCCTACTTTTTAAACTTGGCTCTGAACTCCCTAAATTCTGCTTGTAGGGCCTCATCCCTTTTGGTACCTATATAATTGGTGCCTATATGCACCACGACAGCTCCTCCTTCAGAATGTCCTGCAATCGATCTGAGACATCCCTGACCTGTGCACCTGGGAGGCAACATACCATCCGGGAGTCTGGTTTTCAACCACAGAATAATCTGTCTACTCCCCTTACAACTGAATCTTCCATGACACTCTTTTTCTCACCCTTTTGTACAGCAGAGCCAGCCATGGTGTCAAGAACCTGGCTACTGCCGCCTTCCCCTACCTCCCCCAATAGTATCCAAAATGGTATACCTGCTTTGGAGGGAGATGACCGCATGAGACACTTACACTGCCTTCCTGCTCTTTTGCTGCCTTTTGGTCACCTATTTCCTTTCTCCCTCAGCAATTCTAATTTGCGGTGTGATCAATTCACTAAATGTGCCATCCATGACCTCCTCAGCATCATGGATGCTCCAAAGGGAGTCCATCTGCAGTTCCAGAGCTGTCGCAGCTGCAGCTGGACATACGTTCTGAACATGAAGGAGTCCGGGACATCAGCCGCACCCACATTGAGCAAGAGGAGCATAACATGGGTCTGTGATTTCCTGCCATTTTTACTCTTAATCTTAACTTAGTCCAACTATAAAATCAAATAATAGATAATTATTTTTTTAACCAATCGTACTACTTACCAGCATATGATGAAAAAAAGGAAAAGCCTTACAACACATATTTTATTTTGGTTAGAGGAGGTGGTAGGAGACACAACTTATATAGCGTCTCAGGTTTAGCCACTTCCCAAATATATGAGTTCACTCACCTTCCCAGAGCGCAATTTGTTCGCTCCCACTCAGCTCCTCGCTCTGACCACTCCTGCTGCAAAATGGAGGCCTCTGATTCCACAAAGTAAGTATTTAAATGGGAAACATACCTTCCCGGCAGGCCCCGGTCCTTGTTCTCACTGCTCCTACTGCTGCTGCAAAATGGAAGCCTTTCCTAATCATGCACCTTTCCAAATGTCTTTTGGATAGAGGCCAACATACCATTAGGCTTAATAGTTATATTGTTCTGTAGGTTGCCTGATTACTTCCATGTTAATCACATGAAAGAAAGGCCTGACAGTCAATATTGGCAGGACCATCTGATGATAACAATGAAGGTTGGCATTGCTACATCATCACTCAGTGACCTCTTCACATTATTTTGTTCAAAGTGATTATCCATAATGCTGAAGATCCCACCGTGCTGCACGGCGATGTTAGCTGATTGTGACAGACTGCAGGAAGTGACTGCATGTATGCGCCCAGTTGAGAGGGTGAAAAAAAGGTCAAAATTGTGCTTGACAAAGCAAATCTTCCTGTCCTTTATGTCATTTCCTCTGCTGTCACTCCTTCATTGCCCTCGCCTCACCAGCACCACCAAACTGTCTCCCGCTGTCACACTAGCGACGCTCCGAAAGCTAGTGTGCTTCCAATTAAACCTGTTGGACTATAACCTGGTGTTGTGTGATTTTTAATATTTTGATAGCTATTGATAAATGTGACCTCGCTATTCCATGACAAGTTTAAATTTGGAATATTCAATGACCATAAAGTAATATGAGTACCTATTAAACAATCCATAATATTAAAACGTGAAGGCTGATGTGACATTAAAAGTCCTACCACACAACTCGGTTTTGCAATAAATCTAAAAAATAATTCAGAAGAAAGGATTTTACTTTTAAAATTCACCAATTATTTTATTGTAGCAATCATGAAAATTAGCAAATATATATACTTCGTAAACATACATACTTTGTAAACATGTATTCACAATAATCATGCATCTAAAAATCTGACCTCACAATTTGCAAGGACTTCACTTCTTGCTTGTCTTGATATTTTCAGGAATACTGACTGGTTCAGCATAAAACAGGAGATATGAGAATCATCAGCAATTTTTCATGTTTCTGAGTGAAATGCACATTCACACCACATTTAAAAAAAATTGCATATGATGTTTATTTTATTTATTCTGGCTACATCAACAAAATATCTCAAAATACACAAGGATTCACTGTAACATGTGCAATTTAATGCATGGATCCAGTAACTGTTTCCAAATAGATTTTTTTGTACAAATGATCAAATATTAAGATCAAAAATGGAACTACAAAAACACATGGATTTCAAACCAATACAAAACCTCCAGGTAATTCTAGAAATATGTTTTAAAGACCCATTTAATCCCTTTATGAATATTGAAAGTGACATCACTGCACAATTGATGTATGTTCTTAAATGCAATGATATGTGACTCAGCCAAACACAATTAAGAGGAAGTAAATAGTGAAGAAGATAGAGTAGAAATATAGCACATTGGAAAACTGTGATGATTTTAAGGTTGGGCTGTTCCAGAAACCAGTTCCCTCTGCAACCAATTCCAAGTTAATGACACAGCATCATTAAGCAATTTGAGACATTCAGAGGCTGTTGAAGCACTCTAGAACTTCAATAATTTGTTTCTACTTTCACTAAGTTAAGGAATTCCAATACAATGCACTGCAAAAATGAGCTAGGGGAATTATTTGTAGGTAATAGTAATGAAATGAAGTTAAGTGCAAGTTCAAAATAATTTTGATTCTATTCTCTCTCAGCTACAGGTTTTCTGAGTTGATATCAAGGCCACGTGATTAAGTTCATTGTTTGTACATTAAGTTGCTCTTGAGAAGATGGTGATGTGTTGCCTTCTTGAAATGCTGCAGTCCACCTGTTGTGAGTTGACCCATGATACTATGAGTGAAGGACTTCTTGGATTTTGATCCAGCAACAGTGAAGGAATGGCAATACATTTCCAAGGGGAACTTGAAGGAGGTGGTGTTCCTATGCATTTGCTACCTTTGTCCTTCTAGGTGGAAGTGGTTGTGGGTTTAGAAGATGCTATCTGAGGATCTTTGGTAAATTTCTGCAATGCATTTTGTAGATAATACTTACTGCTGCTACTCAGTATCAGTGGTGGAGGGAGTAGATGCTTGCGGATGGAATACCAATCAAGTGGGCTGCTTAGTCCTGAATGGTGTCAAGTTTCTGGAGTGTTGTAGCTGCACACATCCAATCAAGTGTGAGTATTCCATCACACTCCTGATTTGTGTCTTGTAGATGGAAGACAGGCTTTGGGAGGTGGGGGGGGGGGGGGGGGGGGAGAAAGTTCAGGTGGTGAGTTACTCACCGCTGTATTCCTAGCTTTTGATCTGTTTTTGTACCCACTGTGTTCATGTGGTGAATCCAGTTCAGTTTCTGGTCAATGGTAAACCAAAACTCCACCTGGATGTTGATAGTGGGGGATTCAGTGAACGTAACACTATTGAATGTCAAGGTGCAGAGGTTAGATTGCCTCTTATTGGTAATGGTCATAGCTGGCATTTGTGTGGCATGGCACATATTTGCCACTTGTCAGCCCAAACCTGGATATTGTCTCGATCTTGTTGCATTTGGATGTAGTCTGCTTTAGTATCTGAGGAGTCGCGAATGGTGCTGAACATTGTGAAATCATCAATGAACATCCCCATCCTGACATTATGATAGAGGGAAGGTCATTGATGAACCGAAGATGGTTGGGTCTAGGACACTATTGTGATAAACTTCTGCAGCTGACATGACTAACCTTCAACCACCATGATCATCTTCCTACGTGCACTTTATGACTCCAACCTGATACTCATTGACTTCAGTTTTGCTAGGGCTCCACGATGCCACACTTAATCAAATGCAACCATTACATCAAGGGTTGCCACTCTCACCTCTGGAATTCAGCATTTTTGTCCATGTTTGAACCAAGGCTGTAATGAGGTCAGGGGCTGAGTGGCCTGGATAGAACCCAAACTGGGCATCACTGAGCAGGTGCTGTTTGATAACACTGTTGATGGCACCTTCCATCACTTTTCTGATGATTGAGAGTATACTGATGGGAGTGATAATTGGCTGGGTTGTATTTGTCCTGCTTTTGAAGTACAGGACATAGCTGGGCAATTTTCCACATTGTTAAGTAGATGTCAGTGTTGTAACTGTAACTGTACAAGAACAGCTTGGCTTGAGGACCGGCAAGTTCTGGAGCATAAATCTTCAGTACTATTGCCGGAATGTTGTCAGGGCCCGTAGTCATTGTATTATCCAATGCCTCAAACTGCTTCTTGATTTCACATGGAGTGAATTGAATTGGGGACCACTGAATTAGGCTGAGATAGATCATCCACTCAGCACTTCTGGTTGAAGATTGCTGCGAATGCCTCATCCTTATCTTTTTACACTGATATGTTGAAAGCTCTTGGTCACTATCTTAGACTTTACTTCACGAAGTTACTCTTATTTTTTTTCCTTTGTTCATTCAAGGGATGAGGATATCACTTGCTAGGCAGCATTTATTGCCCACCCCTTATTGTCCAGAGGGCAGTTAAGAGTCAACTACATTGCTGTAGTCTGGAGTAACATGTAAACCAGATGAGGCAAGAATAGCAGTTCCTTTCCCTAAAGGATATTACTGAACCAGATGGGTTTTTCTGACAATCAACAATGGATTCATCATTAAATTCTTAATTATAGATATTTATTGAATTCAATCTCCACCATTTGCTGTGGCGGAATTCGAACCCAAGCCCCTGGAATGTTATCTGGGCCTCTGGATTAACAGTCCAGCAATAATACCACTAGACTATCGCCTTGTGCCTTCTAAGCCAGAAAATTTGCTTCCATCATAAAATTTAACAGATTTAAACTCTAGATTTGGGTTCATTTGTATGTCAACCTTATTTGTGCCAGTTTTAGATTTTCTTAGCAACTTTACGTTTCCCTATGAGCTTACTTCTTTGCTGACAAATCATGAAGTATCACCAACAGTCTCAGAGAAAATGTGTGGCCTTGACAATCCCATATTTCTAGCCGGAGGAGGATCTACAGTAGCAAGGGATTTGCAACAGCACAAAAGTAGGGAAGAGTTCACTTAATTTTTTTCTATTATACTCTTACAAGGCAAGTACTCATGAAATCTTGGCAAGTAATTTTGTCATGTACACTGCTAAGAAGCTCGCTCAATTTTTAAAAGTTTAATTTTTCTTTACAATTTGTCACTCTTTCAACCATATTTATTTGAGTCCTACAATGCCTGATTAATTCCAGAATTAATTTTGCACATGTGCATCCCTTCGCTGTAAATCTGCACAATGTTGGATGTTTCTTCAATGCTTACTATGATTGCAGAGGAATCTGGTATTGTCGTCTAGCATCATGAACTTTCTCCAATCTCTGCTTGATTCTTTGTCTAATTTACAGGGGTAATTCAACATATCTAATTGGTTGCCTATTTGAAGAGATTTACTTACCATTGTACATTCTGTCATTACCATTTGTCCAGCTGTCTCCCAAGTTGAAATCTCTCAAAGGCATAGTTTCCTCTGGTGTTTGGAACTAAACTGTACACATCTTTTCTGATGAGGCTTTTAAACAGAAAGATGTGCATACATTGGACAATAGACTTTAGAGTCAGAAAACTGCAGCAAACTGGTAAAAAGTCTTATTTCTCTGGTGTAATTCTAAGAATATGAGTCCAAATAGTAAAATTATATCCTAACGATTGAATCACAGTATTTAAATAGAGAAAAAGTAGTCAATAACAATCCAGTGACAAGAAGAATTTTGTAAAACAAAGAAATTGTGAAAGAAAGGTTTAAAGTTACCTGTACAGTTCTTTGCCTTGGGGTGGAAGTAATATCAATGAAAGAGTTAACCGCCACTCTCAACATTACCCAGACAACATCTGTGGTAGGAAGTAGACCAGTCTCTTGCATAATTAGAATTTGAATTGAATAGTTCCATCAACAAAAGGGCATGTCTGGTCTGTTGGACTGAAAACAAATGCAGCAGCAACGCAGGGCAAAAAAGGTCAGTCAGAAACAATGGGTCCATTCGGGATGTCTAAAAGATGAAGATTTGTCCTGATAGACTGAGACAACTTGCTTTCTCAGCACTAGAATTCACTTGCGGTTTTATAAAGTACTTTGAATTGGGAAGAAAGCAGGTGCTGTGTGAAAATTGGAAATACTTTAAATGACAACAATCTCAATAATATCAATTTTATTTTAAACATTAAAGGCATTGTGCTGATATACATTCTATTTTCATTTATATAAGACAAGCAACTCTGTTAAGTATTTGCAAATTCATTTACAACAAACCTTCACTATATACTTAATGGATTTGGAACTTGGTTGACTATTTGTAATTGTCATGTGAAGTGAAGATATTTGCTAACATATAAACTGGTTATGAAGTTTAAAATGAGTACTTTATTTGTCTGACCATTTCAACACATATCCCAACTACTGCTGAGATCTGCTTATAATACTTAAAACACATTTAAATGGAATGCATTTTATGATGCAATTTCCAAAATCATAATTTGTATAAAATAAATATGAGTGTTGCAACATTGCTATTGCACAATGTGGATATGACTAAACTTTCACTGCAGCAAAGCGGACTGTGCAATAACTATGTGATATTAAAACTCATACTTAATGTATTTTGCATGTGACTTAAGAAATCATGTAATACAGACACTACTTAATAGATGTCAGTCTCTTGTGACAGGCAGTGACAAAATAAGAATGCTGTATTCATCATTTTGTTTCCTGAAAATATGCATATAAAGTACATACAAGTGCATAATTAGAAAATATTTTTGCTCAAGAAAAATACTTATTTTAGGGAAAACAGAAATGTAAAATAAATCCTCCTGAAAAACCAGAGAGCAAAAGAGGGCTATTTTGCCACAGTTGATACGCTGAGTATGTTCAGACTTTGGTTATTTTGGTAGCATTCCATGACCCCAAAGCAGAATAACTTTGAACTAACTCATGTGAAGTACAAACAGAAAAGCATGAGAATCACACCAAATCGGGATCCGAAGTATTTGAATTTCTTTTTTTTTTAAATACACAAATAAATTTAAACGAGTTTCAGAACACAATGGACAAAGTTACCTGTTCGCAATTTTAGGTCAGTTAGTGGGAATATAAAAGTTAAAACTTTCTGAAGGGTCAGAAAAGGGTGTTCAACCTTGTGCATTCTCAGACACAATCTTTTCATGATTCCTTTGGAATCTCCTCTTCGCTGCCTTCACAGATTATTATCTGCACTAAAGTTCTGAGCTGCTCTGATGCCCAAGGCTTGTTAGAAAATAATCTTCAAACTTCAGTCCTTTGGCACCTTGGGATCATGCAAATGTTGTATTTCCATTGTGTCGTGAACGTGACCTCTCCAAAGTAATGCGCCTATTTTCTGTGACAAGAAATATAAACATTTGAATTTTAATGGCAAGTTTTCCAAAGAAATTGGTAAAACATGAAAGTAAAATTGCTATGAAAATAGAAATAGCAAAATTACATTGCTGTTGAAATGCATTTGAGGGTCTGTAAAAAATTAATCCTAATGCGCAGTGTGATTTAGCAGATAAAGGATGCACAAGCACATTATCTTGGACAGTTATGAAGCAGAAATTACAACTAAAATTGCCTACATATTAGGAATCTATCGAGGTGACAATGAAGTGCACTTCAGACACCTTTGGGGATGGAATTACAGAGTGGTAAAAATGCACAGTGATTGTTAAAAGCAAAAGCAACAAAGATTGAAATGGTAGAAATGCACGCAAGGTCTGCTGGCTCCCTTTCATGTTGAATGTCTGCGATAGACAACACCAAGTCATCAGTTATCCATAATATTAACCATTCCATTACCAATAAGACTGGGGTTTGGTATTGTACAGTAGATTCTATTGAGGACATCTTTAACAAAGTACTCTTGCATGCAATGTGATTGATTTTTCTTGCAGTGTCTGGAGTCAAGTTGCAAAAGCATTACTGCAACAAACATGTCAGTTCTGCTACCTAAGGCTTGGTATAAAAGAGCTAATTCACTAAAATTGCAGTAATTCTATTAGACTTCATTTTGTTAGGCCATGAAACGACTTCAGAAGAACACAAAATACAGATGATATTTCAATAGGATAATCTGATATATGTTTTCTGCTATAAAGTGCATTATTTACATCATAAATAAAGATAAAACATAATATAATGGGTCTAAGAGATGCTGTTTGTTCTCTTTTCTGGAAGACTGATGCATGGTCAACAAGTACCATGTATGAATCACATAGCTTTTTCTCCCGCAGTTGATGATCTTTCTCATTGATGAATTGGAACAGCACTGCTCTGCAATGAGCTCATCCAGTATATAAAATAAGAGCTTATCAGAATAGTAAAATGATTTTCAGGACTGCAACTATTACACAATTATTCATCATCAGCAATGCGACCACCACAGTGCAAACTCCAGAAAAAACCCTGAAACTGAAGATCCTACAAAGTTGTATCACTACATAACCAAAAGCACAACTGTTTAGTAGTATTCTTTAAACAAAAACTCTGAATAAGACAGCAGGCAAATTTGACAACTTCAAAGAAAATTGACACAATGCAGAACTGTGACAACAAACAATATTTTTTAAGCAGGTTGTTCATGTCCAAAATTTCAGCTTTGATAATCAATACAGTATGCATGCCAAACATATACACAATACAGCCATCTGTAGTAAATAACTTAGCAAATTCAATTTCTGTTACCAAGTACAATTTGCAAACTGTTTGTGACAGTGTAAGCAGTGCTCTCTTGGGTCATCATACCATAAAAGATTGTCGACCTGACCCTGCTAAACTTCAAAATTAAACTGCAAAAATGTCCCAAATACATGCCAGTTCAATGGTGGAAGAAGTTGTCAGCTCTCAGGATGAGAGTAACCAAGTTCTCTGCAAAATGTTTCTATTACATCCAATTATACACAGGCAGTCTCTGGGTTGTGAACAAGCTCCATTTGCAAGTTGATTTGTAAACACCGAAACACAGACAGTCATCCGAGGCTGGAATTGAACCTGGGACCCTGGTGCTGTGAGGCAACAGTGCTAACCACTGGGCCACAGTGGTTTGAATAATGATTTGAAATAGAGTAAATAGAGAAAACAATTTTTCATTTCTATGCGCCAGTATCTTATGGGGTAGAAGTAACAATTAGAAATATTTATGCAATCAATACATTTGTGGACAACAGATTTTGATATACTCTCTTTTCAGCAAGACACAGTGAGGAATGGATATTGAATCAAATGTACAATTCTAAACTGGATATTACAAAGAAATGGAGAAATAAAAATAAAGTTGTCATAGTCCCTGAGGATCAAAGGGCTGCTCTCTCATTGGAGATAGATAACTCATGGTGAGTTTAATCCCAGGTGAAGTGTGAGGTTGAGAAGGTGGGACCCTCATAAGTACCCTCAGCCAGTGCAGGAATTGAACCTGATTTTTTCGTTTTCTTAAACTGTCACCTGATTTGCAGTGTATTTTGCAACAGGATTCAAACAGACGTGATTTTCTAAGTAGTGAATTCTTAAGTAGTTATTGGATGCATGCATGATTCAGATTTGCCTCTGCTTTTTCCAGAAGTGCATCAAAACAAAAGAACCTGGAATATTTAAAAGTAACTAAAAGGAACAAAACTGTTTTAACTACTCTTGTTTTAAAAGGACTAAACAATTTTGCACTACCTTATATATGAAGGATCTTTTATGCTGGGACTAATGATATCCTTTTAACAAGATCAAGATCCAGCTTTGCTGGGTCACCTAAAACAAATTGCATATATCTTCAACGAGCAGGAATATTCTGAGAGAATCCAGCAAGTTTTGATGTATGCCTCTGTTTGTTAATTTATCAGCACTGTGGCTCTGTCAACCTTTGGTGAAAAATCAAAGCTTTTAATATGGAGCTAGTGTTAAACCGCTGAATTGCTAGTTGTTGAAAGAAACAAAACTAAATTTTTACTCAGTTTTTGTTTCATTCACCAAGTGAAGCCTTATAGATGTATAACTCCTAACTCTACAACCCAACATTGGAGTCAATGTACCTCTTTAGATGCGTTGGAATAAATGAGAAACAAATTGACTGTCACTTAAAGGGCTACTGTAGCAAAGAAAAGTTTAACTGAAATTTATAACATTAAATTATTATTTCTGGGGTTGATAAACTGCTCCATCCCGTGGCACCAACCAGTCACAGAAGGTCTCACTTGTACTGGTGAACAGCATGTACTCTGTCACCAGTGCATGGATGTAACCATGGAAGAGGGTTAGAAATTTGGATCATAATATCTTGCAACCATGTGCTACCTGGACTTGTTAGTGACCACTCAGGCCAGTTCAATATCTTTTTGTAAACAGTATCATCTAGCCATAGTTCTCAGAGGACCATAGAGATCTCTCTTAATTATAAAGAGATAATTTTGACCATAAGAAATAGGAAAGGAAGTAAGGCCATTCGGCCCATCGAGTCCACACCGCCATTCAATCATGGCTGATGGGCATTTCAACGCCACTTACCCGCATTCTCCCCGCATCCCTTAATTCCCTGCGAGATTAAGAATTTATCAACCTCTGCCTTGAAGACATTTAACGTCCCAGCCTCCATTGCACTCTGTGGCAATGAATTCCACAGGCCCACTACTCTCTGGCTTAAGAAATGTCTCCTCATTTCTGTTTTAAATTGGCCCCCTCCAGTTCTAGGGCTGTGCCCACAAGTCCTAGTATCCCCGCCTGACGGAACAACAATTTCCCAGCGCCCACCCTTTCTAAGCCATGCATTACCTTATAAGTTTCTATTAGATCTCCCCTCAATCTTCTGAACTCTAATGAATACAATCTTAGAATCCTCAGCTGTTCATCGTATGTTAGGCCTACCATTCCAGGGATCATCCTTATGAATCTCTGCTGGACACACTCCGGTGCCAGTATATCCTTCCTGAGGTGAGGGGCCCAAAACTGGACACAGTATTCTAAATGGGGCCTAACCAGAGCTTTATAAAGTTTCAGTAGCACATCACTGCTTTTACATTCCAACCCTTTGATTTGGCTACGTAGCGTCAGAGACACTGCTCCACAAGCATGGGGCAAGGTCTCTTTGAATTACCACTACCAGTACAGAGTATGAAGATGTACAATGGGTGTCATTTTGCACCACATTCTAGCTAACAAGGTAATTGAACTAAACAACTCCCTCACAGGGAGATTCTCTTTACCTGTGCACAATTATCCAGTGAGTTACCCCCCACTGTCATCATTAATTACTTTATACAGCAACGAACAGCAACCTTCCCCTTCCCAGAGGCCATTTTATGAGTCCAAACTACAGGTGGACAATGGTTTCTAAGGTTATGCATATTGGAGAATTTAGGTGCACACTGGCCATGTTTTTGAAACTATAAGATGCAGCTGCAGAGACTTGTAAAATTACTCAGTAGATGTCTATCTCCCCATCCATTTTCTTCAGGACACAATTTTTTTTTGCTTATGCAACCAAACTTTCCACTAAAAATTGGTACAACATCTTAAATGTAAAATAAGGCTCATTTTCTGTTAAATATTTAAGTGGAACTATTTTGTATTTTTTTATTTTTCTTCTGTCTATATCTATGCCACTATGTATCCTACATAAGACAGAATTCCAAGTTAATCCAGGTGTACACATTCCAATCAATGCAATCAGATACATACTTCAAAAAGTAAATGACATGAGATTCAAGCATAGTGCAACACAAATCGTTAACTTTTGTCCCCAATTGAATTGAAATATCTCATCTCTTAATAAATTGCATGTTAACTGACTAAATTCACTTGAATGTCAGATTCACACTCATTCTTCTTGTTGAGAAATGATAAAAAGTTGCCAAGATAAATTATTATATTAACTGTTGCATCCTAAAGTCATGCAGTGCTTACCAGAATTAAATAACAAATGTTGACAGTTGGAGGTGCCATTATAACAGAGCTGCCAAAATTGTGACATGACTAGTTTAAACTTGAATTTTGTAATGTTGACTCTCTAATGGACATTTAGTTTAATAGGACTCAATGCTAGTGGTATCTGTACCTTGGATACTTAAATACTTTTGCTTGATTGATAGACATGCATTTAATAACCTGGAGTTCAGCCTATCTTTAATGCTGTCAGCATGAGATAACTAATGAGAGTATTGTGATTCTAATCTCCTATTTGATTCTATTGCTATGGTGCACTTTTTCCATACATAACAGATCTGTTGCAGAGACAGAAACATTAAGGGAAAGTTACATGACCGAAATGCTCCTCAAATATCCCAAAATATCCCATAGGAATACTAGCAATCCAGTTCATCTGGTGCAACTGAAGAAGTGAATCAATTAAAATTACTCAGATTACTTAAAGCTGCTCATGAAGAAATGGGTAAGACTCTAAGTATTGTGCCAGGGCCACGAAGGATAACATAAGCCTGTAAAGACAGAATTAAGCTCCTGAGATAGAGAATGTAAAGTGGAAAGACTCAGTGGGTCTGGCAGCATCTGTAGGAAGAAATCTGTGGTGAGACTGGTGTTTTGCCAGTGCTGACTTCTGTGGATGAAAAACAAGCAGGTTGCTGCCTGTGGAGTGTGTAATGTGATGTTGCTGAATGAAGGTAAACATGGAAGTCCAGAGAAGCAATCGGTGAACTTCATTTACCAGGTAATTGCACACACATTGAAGCTAGGTAGTGGCATCTCTTAGCTTCTCACCAGTGCCTGGGAAAATCATGCTGATCATGAGGTGGGATGCAAAGATCCCTAAATAAGGTCCTTGACAATTACTAATGAGAACTCATCTAGCTGATGGAATCTTAAGGGAAATGGGACTATTTTCCCTCGAGAACCTAATTTTCTTTTTGTTTTTGCTGTTATCATCCAAATTTCTGACCGTTGCCAATGCCTCGATGGGTTGGGAGAATTCAGTTAATCTCATTGATTCTCGTAATAACTCAAACATTTTTTGAAGAATAAATATGCCCAAAATGAATGTTGGAAGGCCAGAAATGCAGAAGTCAGTGTCAATCAGAAAGTGAATCAGCTGCCAAAATAGATTTCTCAAAATAGCCGAATTTTTTTCTGGAGCAAAGCGATCTCCAATGCCACGAAAAGCAAAATAGCCAGCAAATGTAAAAACATTTTAACGAGGTAGAGGGAATGAGTGTCCATTTGAAAAGATCCCCTTCAACATGATCATGAAAGACTAAAACCATTCTTTTCATAACACCAGCAAATTCAACACTCAAGATCTTCGTGAAAATACAATAGCAGTGATCTGGCTATTACTCAAACATCAAAACCTTTGTTAAATTTATCTCATACTGCTATGTAGTGCAAGGACAAGAGCATCTTGATTACATGCTGCATAACATTTTACTTGGATCTCTTTATTCTAAAGGAAATGAACATTTTCGAATTAAAAAAAAAACATTCATTTAAAAAAAAGCAAATCAGACTTCTCTACTCCCAGGATGGCAAATTTACTACTAATTGAAAAGTCATGCCAGAAAGACACACAAAAAATCAACATCCTCATGGTTACAAGGAAGCTTTCTGTTTATATTGAGTAACTGCCTTGGTATTACTGTATCATATCAGGAAGCTGTTGAAGATCTTGTTCAATAGAGTTAATCTCATTGAGTACAAAGTAATGAAGCAGTTGTTAAGAATAAAAGGAAAATTGAATGTGTCTTAGTGAACAGGATTACAAATACCATTGGGGTATGTCCAGTGTTATGGATGGAATCAAATCACAAGATCCTAATCCACATCAACTATCCAATTTCCAACATTTCCCCCCCATCTTTCCTCTCTTTAAGTTCTCTAATCATACAAAATGGTCCATCTTCTTGTCAGGGTTAAAATGTTTTCTATAATGGAGATATTAGGGCAAATCAAGACTTTCACCATTGTAAAATCAAACTTAAAATGTACAACACTAACTTTGTACTTGCAAGGAAAGCGACAAAGGAGTTTTTTTTTAATGTGTGAATTCAAGTTAATATGATAATACAAGGATAAGTGTCAAAATCAGACTAAAGATCGATAGAAAGGCTAAACTCAGTGTGACATGAATTGTTCAATGTTAGTAGTCAGTGTCTGATATCAGATGAGTTCAGATCTGAAAGACTTATCAATATACATAATTCCTGCTGTCTGTGCAGATAAGGTACATTAAGGCATGTCCACAATGAGGTCACGTGTAGCAATCACCATGTTCTCTGATAAAGAGTTGAAATCTGATCATTAATAGTTACTGATATCTGTTTTCTTTAAAGTAAATGGCATATAATCATATTGACGCAAATATTATTGTTGTTTTAGTCTCTAACTAGTGACAGGGTGGCTGATTAGAGGGAGAGAGCATGGATTTGCAATAGCTTTCATCATGCCTGATGAAACTAATTAAATCTTTTGAAAAGGCATTGACAGCAGAATGTCTATGGATGTAATTTACTTTTTAAGCAGATTTATAGAGGCATCTGATAATGTCCCAAGTAACAGATACTTAACTGAAGTCGAAAGGGAAAACTGAGGGAAAATTATTCACTTAGTAGGAATTTGGTTGAGCTGAAATAGATTGCAGACACTAACAGCAGATTAATTAAATAGCAGGATTTGTCCAGAGGTGCTCACAAGGATATGTATTGGAGCATCAACTATTCACTGCATCAGTAATGACTTAGGTATTATTTTAAAAATCAGGCAAAAAGTTTAAGCTTTTCACCTTGCACTCATTCGGACTGAAACACACAATTACCAACTTCTGAATGAAACAACAATTCATTCAGCAATGGAAGAGGGTACTTACAGTATGGACTATGGTTGGTGTGGAGATGTTAATTATCTTCATTAATAGATTAAATTCAAACCAGGCAAGTCCATTCTAAATGTGTAGAGCACTGCCATGGGGATGCAGAAGGGACTGGTGAGAAAGGTGAGATACATTGGTCTTCTTTTTGCCTAAGAATAAGGCCTTGAGTGTGAATAAATGTAGCTTCTTCAGTGCATTGCTTGACTGAGATGATAGGTTAGAAAACCACATATCCAAATTCACCAGTGACACAAAGATCGTAAACAATATAGGTAGAAGCACACCATGAAGAAGATAGTGATAGATCAAATGATTGAGGAAACTGTGAAATAGATTTCAATGTGAGCAACTGTTAGGTTATCCAGCTGGGATTAAAGGAATCCTAAAATAGTATAATATCCACATGGTGGAAAACTAGAAACAATGTGATACCCGAAGAGACTTTGGGATCTAAGGTGCATAAATTATTTAAAAAAAAACCATGGTACAGGAACTAACCTAAAAGTGCAATGGATTGCTGTTGTTAAAGGGTGATATGAACAAAATATTCACGTGATAAAGCGATAGGCTAAATTGGGAGGAATTATTTCTGCTCGCTGAGGTCTCCAAGATAGGGTTGGCGAGGAGCATGGTCAAAGAAACTGAGCTACATGTTTCAGGAATTAAATAAGAAAACACTTCTTCATACGAAATGGGGTTGAAGCTTGGCATTCTCTTCTACAAATGGTAATTGGTACGAGATCAATTGTTAATTTTAAACTTGAATCTGTGTCACAACTCATTGGGGTAAGGTGGAAGAGTCGACACAAAAGTTGAAGCTGTTATCAAACTACACAAAATCCTTAATTTACCTGCCTGTTTAGACTCAAGTTAACAGAAAACATGGGCTCGGTTTCTGATACAAAAATAGATTCCAACGACAATAAATAACTATGAACTGACAACACATAACATCAAATGTTCAAACTTCCTTCTAAAACCTGCCCTACATATATAAAGAGATTCAGACAAAAGAAAAAGTTATATAGATGATGGGAAAAATTGCTGGGGAAATGGTTCAATAGTGCCAATTCTCAGGATTCGATGAATTGTTCATTTTGTTTTCCAAGATCTTCAGTTCTCAGATATTTTCCTTCAGGTTCTCTCAATTATTCACTGGTGGCACAGACTGATTGTTTTCACAAATGATAAAGTCTCTGAATTATTTGTTAACAGCAACAGCTTACAGCAACTGGTAGGAGAAAAGAAATTGACTTTCTTCAGGTTTCAGTTATTTTACTGAAAGGATACACAAAATGTCCTTTCAGCAGTCTAAAGGCTTCTGCCAGTATTATTATCATGTATAAGCTGTTCCATTACTCAGGAACTAATTAGATAATTGTTGTCAGGCTAATGGATATTGGCATCCGCAATAGATCACAACTCCACAAACTAATCAGCAACTAGTTGTTGGCTGAATCACATTTTATAAACTGATCCCGATTTCAGAATACAAACAACCAGTAGGAGAGAAAGTAGTCACTTTCCTGACAAAGAAACCAGGATGAACTACCTACTCAATTTTTGGGGTGGTGGTTTACCTCTGTTGGCAATTGAAAAGAGGGATGGGGAGCATTCAGACATGTGGCTAGTGAAAGTCACGTTGCTGCCCTTGCCTCTGATTCTGTTTTCGTTGTGATTCTCCCCCTCCATAACTGTCCCCTCAAAAAACATAACTATTCGCCAATGGAATTCTTCTTGGCTGCATAGCTTGGGCCTCTAGCAACATGCCTCAGTTACTTGAGTCTCAGATTCTCCAGGGTGGCACATTGTTGGAGAGCCTACTGGCTGGACAATAAGCTTGCCTGACACAGTTTAAATACCTAATTGGTCACTGATTCAGTGAGCTCTCTCACAGGTGGGGTTGAGGAATTATAAGTTAACAGCAACAGCTTGCAGCAACTTGTAGGAGAACAGAAATTGGCTTTCTTCAGATTTCAACCAATTTACAGAAAAGATACATGAGGCTCTGCCATCCTGTATCTTAATTTCCATCACCAACAAAAATGAATCTGACTGAAATGAGGGCAGCACCTCCACATCCACCTCCCATTCTTAAAGGTTCATGGAGTCAAACCAGTGACAATCTGACCCATTGTTTCCCCTGGAATCTAGAATGAGAGACACAATTTCAGGCTGTTCACAGACTGAGGAGAAATTTCTTCACTATATGGCTAGAGAAGCTTTGGATTTGCTTTCCCCAAGTCTCTGAATGCACCATCACTGAATATAATTAAAGCTGATGTGGACAGTTCTTTGGACTTTCAGGGAATCAATCAATATGGAAAATGAGGAAGGAAATCGTAATGGAGTCTAAGACTGACCATGATCATAATGAATAGCACAGCAGACTTAACAGTTGGTACAGTCTTCTCATATTCCGATTCTTAAGGTGAAGTGTTCGATTTGAGAAAAGCAACTTATCAAGTGTATTAAAGTGCTAGGTAACCTTTCATCACGAGAACGGAACATGATTTAAAAAAAAAAGAGAAATATTGTGTGTAAGTCAGCAGAACAAAAAAAGTTAGCACTGCAGAAATAGGCAATTAGTGTAGATTCACCTCTCATGGAAAATTTATTATTAAACAAATGCAAGTCTTTAAGTTGTTGCAGCCATCAAAATCTTCAGCCAGACATTCAAAACTTGATAGTGATAAGAAATCCAAAGTACAAATTTAACCCGATTTCGCAACATGGAAATTGTGGACACCGAGAATAGCTGCTATAAAACAAAATCCAATGAGCACTTAGATAAACTACTTCAAAGTTTGGGTGAAGATTTGTAGCTCGGGTGCTCGTTGCTGTGGTTCTGTTCGCCGAGCTGGAAATTTTTGTTGCAAATGTTTCATCCCCTGTCTAGGTGACATCCTCAGTGCTTGGGAGCCTCCTGTGAAGCGCTTCTGTGGTGTTTCCTCCGGCATTTATAGTGGCCTGTCCCTGCCGCTTCCGGTTGTCAGTTTCAGCTGTCCACTGTAGTGGCCGGTATATTGGGTCCAGGTCAATGTGTTTGTTGATGGAGTTGTGGATGAGTGACATTCTTCTAGGAATTCCCTGGCTGTTCTTTGTTTCACTTGCCCTTTAATGGTAGTGTTGTCCCAGTCAAATTCATGATATCCACGAACATCAACTAGCCACGAAACAACACGACCAGCTATCCCTAGTAGCCACACACACAGACGACAAGCAACATGAATTCGACTGGGACAACACACTATCATAGGGCAAGCCAGACAGAGAACAGCCAGGGAACTCCTAGAGGCATGGCATTCATCCACAAACCCCACCAACAAACACATCGACCTGGACCCAATATACCGGCCACACTCTATCAACAAACACATCGACCTGGGCCCAATATACCGGCCACTACAGCGGACAGCTGAAACTGACAACCGGAAGCGGCAGGGACAGGCCACTATAAATGCCGGAGGAAACACCACAGAAGCGCTTCACAGGAGGCTCCCAAGCACTGAGGATGTCACCTAGACAGGGGACGAAACGTTTGCAACAAAAATTTCCAGCTCGGTGAACAGAACCACAACAATAAACTACTTACGTACTATCATGATATAAACTGTTATTTATTAAAAGGCAACCAAGTCTCTTTTGCAAACTTATTGCAAATAGAAATTGGTTAAATGCCGAGTATTTATAATCAGCTTAATAAGTTTCATTTTCCTGCAAACTATTAAAGTTTTAATTTCTAAAAACAAATTAGTGGAATGATTATTCCTTGATGATGACATCTGTACTGAGCCCGGAAATGGGCTATGGTTAGGTGAGGCCTATCCGGAGACCAACTGGGTAGGTACTTAAAACAAATAACTATTCTACAGTGTGTTGGGCTTTCCAGTTAACCTTGCTTAATTAGGACTCTTGCTGGAATGTAAGTTAATTAGTGTGCAAGAATAGAGTAGGAGTTATTTTAATGAATCACTCTATGGCTCAACAGTCTGATAAGGAATTAGAACAGATAGACTGGTTAGCAGTTTTGAACAGCTCATTAACAGGCGATATGAACAATGAAGTCTCTGAGGATAGTATTTGAGGGAGTTATGAAACTGGGCATGGAGAACAGCTTGAGATAGATTTAAAAAAGGATAGTGCAAGGCTTAGGCCTGATTGATCAAGGACAGAAGGTATAAGCAAACGCTCAAGAAGTTAATGGCATGTGGATAAATTTAAAAGTGTATGATTCACTTAATGGCTTAGATATAGAACTCAATGTTTCATGGAATATTTCAAAAGCAATTTGCATATGTCAGACGTCCTGTTCGATTTGGTCCAGTCCTCACTACCTGTCACAGCTTTGAGGTTTTTGCTGTATAACTTGTCTGTCATATTCCATTCCAGACTCTTTCACTCAACATGTCTACCATTTTGCTTGCAGTCAAATGTAATTGAAAGATTAACATTTTCACAATGGTCAATATTGTGGTGGTGATTTCAACTGTTGTCAGAAATCTTTCTAAATTACGACAATGTTAATTCCCATATTTTAGCATCCGATGTAATTCTTAATGACTCTAGCAATTAGTCATCATAGTCTCTACTGCAGATAGTTCTTGTGACTGATTTGGTTTACGTAATTCCATGTATTTCAGAACGGATAATGCAAGGTTGTTCAAAGGCATGATACATCCTTTCTTGCTAAACTATTTCTGTTTAAAGCTATGCATGTTAACAGAAAGGAATAATTTTGAATGTTGTTTAACACAGATTACCTATCAGACATTCAAAAAGAATTAATGTATGTGGAATTGGTTCTATCATCTACATGGCAATATCTTCAAATAACTGAGGAACCTGGATAACCTGAGCAACTAAATCACAGTGGTAACTAAAACAAAATCTTTACTGATATATGGAAAAAGGTTCTTCTTATCAGTTACTGAATAAAAAAGCACAAAATAAAAACTTAACATTTATTTTTTTCATGGTTCAGTTAGGCTACCATTTAATGATCATCCCTAATTGCCCATGTGAAAGCCACGAAGAAAGCCTCCCTGAACAACTGCCGATCATGAGATATATCTGCAACACTGTTAGAAAGGGATTTTCAGTTTTTTGAGCCAGTAAAGGAGAAGGATTCCAAGGCAAGACTGGTTATGTCTTGGAGGGGAAGTTGCAAGTTGTGATGTTTTCATGCACCTGCTGCTCGTATCCTTCAGATATTAGGAATCACTGGTTTGCAAAGAGCTATTGACAGATCCTTGGTGAGTTGAAGTGCATGGTGTACCTGGTACACACTGTTGCCATTGTGCCATGGCAAGTGAAAAAAGTAAACACTGAAGGTAGTGAAAGAGATGTCGAGCAGCAGCTACTTTCTTCTAGATGACGTTGAGCTTCTTGAACATTGTTGGAGCTGCACACAACCAGCTAAGTTGAGAGCATTCCATCATACTTGTGGCATGTAGATGGTGGATAAACTTTGGGGTGTCAGACAAAACAAATACAAAATTAGAATGTTATTTACTTGGGATGTAGCAGAGAAACACTTTTAGTCCCTTTTCTTAAGGTTATATTTGCAGCTAATAAAATTAGGGGCTGTTTAGCTTTTTGTACCATCAAATTTTAATTCCATACCAATCAGTAGAGGCATGTGACAAATGGATATGCACTTCACAATCAGTCTAAAATCTCAACCTGATAATTGCATGAACACATAACAAGACGCTCAGATCAAACAATTAGGCAATGTCAGAAATTCAACATAAGAAAGCGAAAGGATAATCTTCAGAATGATTTACTGTCACAACAGTTTGTGGAATGGATCTTTGTTTCCATGTCATTTAGAACACTAGCTTATGGCCTCAGAAAACGACTGCAGAAAACAGCAGGTGCCGTCATTGGTCACTTGCCAGGAATGTACAGATGTAGACAAATATTTTCAAACCCAACTAACTACAGGAAATTTGACACTCATTACACAATAGCACCACTTAAAAGCATTGCTGGATATCACACAGTGCAAGTGCAGTTTGGAGCACATGCTTGCACTGTATGGATTTTTTTGAATAAGTACAAACATTTTAGAAAAGTAGACTGTTCTGCCTAGGTTATGATGGAGATATTCTCTGCGGTCTGAAGATGGATTGCATTTATGTGCCCTATAACTATTGTCTTGACGACTCATTGAATTAATTCTTGCCAATGTTTTGGGAATAAATGTGATTTTACAAAGACCAACTCTGGTTTTCAGGTTCTACAATGTCCCGAGGGTTGAAAGTAGCTTTGAGAGTCCAATTTTAATAGCTTACACCCTATAACCTTCTCTTTAGCTGACAGATTGCCATGAAGAACCTTGGGATAATTAACCTCTGAATACCACTGTGCACAATAAATGAAGTAAGTTCTTAACAAAATCTTCTGCTACTGATCAGCTTACATATAAGTTTGGAGTTGTTGTTTGCCCACCAAGTTCTATCAAGGTTCCAATGTACTTTCAAGATAGAAAGTGATCAACACATTAAGACATGTCAACTTGGTTTCCCAAATTTTAAGTACTGCCACCATGCACAAATAAATGCTCTTACTATTACAAACATCAAAAATTGATTCTGCTGTGGGGGGGGGGGGGGGGAGAATAATTTCCAGAATTCTTTAAGCCTATATACAGATGTTCAAGTTCAATGCATATGTTTTCCATGCATGGATCAGTTGATGAAATTGAAATTACCAATGTAAGGTTTAATGGTTCAAATATGGCATTGAACTGAACGCCTGAATATTTTATAGATATGCAGAAAATCACCATCGACTTCATTTATTTGCTGATTGTTGTATCACTAAATATTTCATTTCAGTCCTGTATTAATATTGTTAAGCTAATGAATACAAGTCTTAAATACCAGTGCAAAGTTTAGTAAATTTACCACGCATACAACAGTGAGAGCAGAATATCGAACATGCCAATATTTTAGAATCAGATGCCACTAGTCAAATATTAATCCTTGAGTTCTATGCTTCTCAAACAGTTCTTCATTTTAAAGACCCTTGGAGTATCTCTAATGAATTCAAATCAAATTCTGCTTGGTCATTATGTAAGACTAGTTGAGAATGCTTGAGCTTATTTAATTTGAGGGGAATTAATGGTTTAATGTGAAGAGTCTAACCCCACTGAGAATCAACAAGTCTTTAACAGTAGACAGATTTTAATTTTTGGCTGACAACTTTGAATGTCAAGCAATGCTGAACACAAATCAGTAAGCTTAAGGCTGTGAAGTTAGCCATGTAATAGCTACAGGTCGTTCTGCTGCAACCTGACAGTTCTGTTCCTCTGCCACCTTGCGCTATAGAAAACCGCACTGTAGAAGATTGCTATACCCATTCAGCAGAACGTTTGCATATCCAAACAACGTGCACAATTGGGTCAATTGCATTATAACCAATTCGCGCTGACGAAATGCGTTACAGCAGAATGACCTGTTCTTTTGAGTCACAATTAATTTTTGGTTTATGCTAACTAATAGTTCCAGGAACTGCTACTTTTCCCTATTTAACAACTTTTTAGAGGTGGCAGGCCACAGTTTGATCTTATTTAAACTTTGATCACCAATTTTGAGAAGTAAATGCAATCCATTTGCCAGTTAAAATAACTTATGAAAACAAAAAACTGTTGAAATAGTTAAAGGGTGGCATGGTGGCACTGGTGCCTCACTGCCTCAGGGATCTGGGTTCAATTCCAGCCTTGGGTGATTGCCTCGGTGGAATTTGCATGTTCTTCCCATGTCTGTGCGGGTTTCTGCTGGATGCTCTAATTTCCTCCCAGAGTCCAAAGATGTGCAAGTTAGGTGGATTAGCCATGCTCAATTGCCCATAGTGTCCAGGGATGTGCAGGCTAGGTGGGTTAGCTGTGGGAAATGTGGGTTTACGGTGGGTCGAGGCGACATGCTGTTCAGAGGGTCAGTGCAGACCTGATGGGTTGACTGGTCTATATCTGCATTGTAGGGATTCTAAGTATTCTAGTTGAAAGTTAATTTATTTTGTGTAATCTAAAGTACCTTGGCTGCATGCTAACTTTAGACTTGTTTGTGAGAATAACCCCCAAAATATTTTTGTATTCATGTCAGAAAACTCAACACTGATCATAATATCCCTCTGTTTGCTAATTTAACAAGAGTACAAACTTACTCATTTTAAAAGGCTTAATGATTCTCTCAATATTGTAAGTAGAGGAGTATCAGATGAATGTCACAGTAGCACTAATTTCAATGTTCGTTGTTTCTATATGAAATTAAAGGAAAGACACAGAAACCTTACTAGTCTGTGACTGGAGTTGAGAATTAATTTGGTTTTGCAGAAGTAAATTTTGTTTTCTTAAATGGAAGGAGATGCTGGAAGTAAATAGCAGGTGTATCAGCATCTGTATTGAGAAAGACAAAGGCAGTATCTAATGGAGGTGATGGGGTTCCTTTATTGGCTGGAAAGCTGGTTAGAGGCCCATCATGTTATGTACCAGCAAGTTAAGGATCTCAGGTTTAGAATCCCCGCCAATAAAGAATTGCCAGTCAATTAGAAGCAGGCAGTCCTATTGAATGGCAGTGCATCTGGAGGAATATGGCACCCATTCTCGGCTTAATTTGAATTTCCTAACTGCAGTTGTTGGATTTGAAATCACAAATTTGAATTATTAATTTAGGTAACTGGATTATTAGTCTAATAATTGAATCACTATGCCACTATGTCTAAAACTGTGAATAGTAATTATAGGTCTTATTCCAATTTGCAGTTTCACTACTGTGAGGAGATTATTCAACTTCTGGATCCCAAATCACAACTGATGTGGGAAGGGAAATTCTAAAGTGGGATTGCTGGGGAGTATAGATAAGGGAAGTGGCAGGCTTCCCTCTCACCAAATTAAATGGCTCCTCATCACCAAATCTGCCACCATGAAGAGAATTAACTTTTGCCTAGAGTTAATGCTTTAGATGTGACCTTTAATCAGGCCATTCAATGTGCCATTCTCTTCAGACTTTAATGTAAGATTAGCAAACAATTAGTTTGGAATTTTTCTTTCTTTTAAAATTTTAAATCTTGTAGAACAGTTGCTAGCTGACAATTGTCACATCATGTGCCTCTGAAATTGGACAATTCCTCACAGTAGTACTTTTGTGCCACACAAATGCTGGGCCATGACCATCACCAATAAGGAACAATCTAACATCTGCCCTTTGACATTCAATGGTGTTATCATCACTGAATCGCACACTATAAACATTCTGGGGGCTTACCATTGACCAGAAACTCAACTGGACTAGCTGCATAAACACAATGGCTGCAAGAGCAGGTCAAAGACTAAGAATACTATAACAAGCAACTCATGTTTTGACTCCCCAAAACCTGTCCATAATTTATAAGGCACAAGGCAGGAGTGCGATAGAATATTCCCCACTTGCCTAGATGACTGCAGCTCCAACACCACTCAAGAAGCTTGGCATCATCAAGGACAAAGCAGCATGCTTAATGAGCACTACATCCACAAGCATCTACTACCTCCACCACTGATGCTCAGTAGCAACAATGTGTACTATCCATAAGGTGCATTGCAGAAATTCACCAAAGATTCTCAAACAGCACCTTCCAAACCCATTACCACTTCCATGAAGAAGGTCAAAGGCAGCAGATACATGGGAACATTTTCACCTGCAAGTTCTCCTCCAAGCAACTCACCATCCTGATTTGGAAATATATCGACGCTTCTTCACTGTCACTGGGTCAAAATCCTGGAATTCCTTCCCATTGTGGGTCAACCTGCAGTGGTTCAAGAAATCAGCTCACCACCACTTTGTCAAGTGCAACTAGGAATGGGCAATAAATGCTGGCCATTCAGTGACACACACATCCCATAAATGAACAGAAAAGAAATATTAAAATAATCAAATGAATTTGGAATAAAATATATAATGGTGACAACAAATCAAATGGTTCAGTAATTTGAAGGAAATCTGCCATCATTGAGGTCTGACCTACTTGTGAATCTGTAGCAATGTGCTTGAATTTTCATCGTCTCTGAAGTGTATTTACAAAGACAGCTCCCCACACCTTCTCAAAGGCAATTAGAGATTAATGATAAATGCCAAAGACAAATATCTTGAAATAAACAAAGAAAGAAGTTCTGTCAGACTATAAGTCAATGGGAGCTCTAGTGGCTCTGTTGGCAAGTGGTACTTTCTGTCGATTGCTTACAGAATTTACTGCATAAACAATAAGCAGGTACACTGAACTCTCAAAATAATACTTTCTTCAGTTGTTTCATCACCTGAATGCCATATGTTTTGCCCTTCACTTAAATTTTTGATTTGTAGTTTGAGCTTACCTTTGCTTACATCAAACCGTTCCACAAGAGACCACAGTAATTATACAGATCTGCTGGCAGCTTGAATCAATTTGAAATCCTAAAATATCTTGACACTCCGCTTAATTGATTACCTCCTCAAATGCTTTCACTCAGGACTATAAACCTAATGGTTATTGTAAAATTCTACAAGGAGTGTAGGGATGCTAAATATCTGTGGGAAAGCAAAGTTAGCAAGGCAATTGTCTTTTCAAAGAATGAAACTGACATTGCAGAGGTCTCCTTGCCCCGTGCATCTTTTCACTAATGATATGTAGTGGCTGTGAGCCTGCAATAAGCATGTATGTGTCCATTCAGATTCCCATCATTTTGTGAAGCCAGACCGAGTTTCTCAAAAACAGAGTCACAGGAGACCAGAACCTGCTGAGGCTTGAAGGCATTTTTTGACAACAGCCTTCACTTTGCACTTAAAATGAAAATACTGGATTTGACACAACATACACCAAGTCATATGAGAAACCTTTTTATTCTCTTCTCCGAAGAAAATCCTTGACAGGAGTCAATACCAATCTTAACATTGAGCCACAGAATAATCAAAAACTTGAAATGAAAGTCTGAAAGTTGTCTTGTTTGAGATATTCTGCAAAAAATATTTTATTAAACAGTATGGAGAGTGCACTTTACGCAGAGGGAATTTTATTTCTATTTCTGTACAATCTATGTTAGCACATGCCTTTTCAAATAGCAGAAAGAGATTGAAAGCAGTCCAGGTGGATTCATCCCACACATAACGCAAAGTACTATATGCAAAATGAGAAAAATATATGAATATACTGTTTCAAGTAATCATTTTACTTCACTGCTACTAGAGTATTGTTCCTTTATATATTTCTGCTAAATGCAACAGTGTTTTATCCTAAAGCAATACATTTTTTCTTGCTTTCTTCTCACGTAGTGGTTTTAAAACAAAATACCACTTCAAAAATCAAAGGCAACATTGAACCGGGCAAGTAAAGAAAATGCTTTGTTTCATGAAAAACTAAAGACAGAACCACTGCCTTTGTTTCTTGTATCCCAATAGTACAAACTAGTCTACGAAACAAAAACTGGCCTGAATCTTACATGAAAAGGCATTGTATGATGCCAATCGATATTTACTTTTAATCAGGCCATGTCAATGTCAACAAACACATACAATAGCAAATAATGTATTGCAAAATGGAACATTCACAAGGACCTTTGAGTCATGAATGACTGAGGAGTTGCAAACTTTAAAATCCACTGGTTGCTCAGAACAAGGAATATGGGATATCTACTTTATCTGTTGGAAACACGCAGAAATTCAAAGAGTTACTTGCTCAGCCTAATGGTTTGAAGAACTCTCTCCAATTTTGAAATTATACAATACAATAGTACAAGACAATACAGCAAAGGAAAAGGCCCTACATCACACCAGGCCTGCACTGATTTCCAATCCTTATTTAGACCCGTTACTTATTGCCTGTATGTGTGTCTCTCTGTTCACCTCCCATTTATGCATCTATGAAGATATGCCTTAAACGCTGCTCACTTGCCTGTTTCCACCACCTCCATTGGCAGTGCATTCTAGACACCCACCACTGTCTGTGTGAAAAATGTTCCTTGCACCTCTCTCCTAAACTTTCCCCTTTCATCTTGAAATGCTGAAAATGACAACAAATACAGAGAGTCCATATTTAACATTGCGCCACAAATCATTGCCATGCTTTAAAGTTGTTTAGTTATTGACACCAGAAATCTTATTGAGGGCTGTGAGATTTTTATGCTGACTTTGGTTGGGGGTGGGGGTGGGGGGGAGAGAGAGAGAAGAGGTGGCTCTCTCAGTGAACCATGTGCACCAGGTGGCCGCTTCCGGTTGTCAGTTCCAGCTGTCCGCTGCAGTGGTCGGTATATTGGATCCTGGCCAGGGAATTCCTAGAAGCATGGCACTCATCCACAGATTCAATCAATAAGCACATCGACCTGGACCAAATATACCGACCACTGCAGCGGACAGCTGAAACTGACAACCGGAAGCGGCAGATTCAAACCACTACAAATGCCGGAGGAAACATCACAGAAGCGCTTCACAGGAGGCTCCCAAGCACTGAGGATGTCACCTAGACAGGGGACGCAACATCTGCAACACAAATTCCCAGCTCGGCGAACAGAACTACAACAACACTATGGTAATTTAGCATGGCCAATTCACCCTAACCTGCACATCTTTGGACTATGGGAGGAAACTGGAGTATCCGGATGACACTTAGGCAGACACAGGGAGAACATGCAAACACAGTCACTCGAGGCTGGAATCGAAGCCGGGTCCCTAGTGCTTTCAAAGCAAGGGAAACAGCCCAAATGACCCAATGAATATCCTGAAAATAGATAAAACAGATTATCTGATCATTTTTATATTTGTGCTTGTGGGAGTTAGCTCTATGTAAATTGGCTGCTACGATTCCTACTTACAGGACTTAATATATTACACTATACAAGCACTTTTTGACACCTGAAGGTGATGAGAGATGCTATATAAATGCAAGTCTTTCAAAATACATCAAACCACATCTCTCTGCATTAAATTTCATCTGCACATCTCCCTATTCTATAGCTTATGATTTTATGAACTTTATCTTCAATACTTTCCAACATTTAACATATAGATTTAGCTATAGTATTATTATATATATTCCTTTCGCCTTAACCAGCTGATCTCTCATTTCTAGTGATCTTACAAAACTTCAGTGATTAGTGAATGTTAAATTGGCTCTTCGGTAAGGCTGTAGGAGATGCATTACACTGACTTCATTGTCAGTTGAGAGACTGATGAAGTGAATGGAATGATATATAAAATTCAAGTTGTGTTTTCGTCTTTAGTACTATCTTGTGACAATGATTTAAAAAATGCAGACATCTAAGTGTTGGCAAAAATGGGAGACTACGTTGAGTTGTGACTATTCCATAGTAGAATAGCTTGCCTAAGCTTTAATTTCTGAAGTGAATAGAGACACTGAATGTCCATTGATATCTCGAAGACTTCACCTTCACATAAATCAATATTTTTAGAGAGTTACAGAGTATCTGTATAACAGAATAATGGCAGCAAAGGCAAACAGCAGCAATCAGCAGCAGGAAATTTGATGGAAAATTTAGGAAAGAGAAGCAGAGGAGAAAACAGACGACAGATACAATGGGCTGGGTGAGGTTCACTTTCTTTTGCCCACTTGTTTTTTTGTAAAAATACACGTGACAATAAATTGCTATTCTATTCTGTGTTGAAGTATAAGGGCAGTAAATGGCAGGCAGAGTTGTGGCTTTGTGACAGCCACCTTTCTGGGTAGGTTATACTAATGAACAAACAAACAGATATATCCAACCTCAAATACCCTGCAAAACAATCACCAGTATTCTCTGCCAGGATCTGGCAGATAAACTAGATTCCTTGCTTTTTTTGGAATATATCAATGATTTAAACTTGAATGCAGGGAAGCATGATTAAGTAACTGTAGATGATAAGCTGATTGGCTACATGAGTTTTTGTAAGGAGGAATCCTGCAAACTGCAAGATGATAACAATGAATTGGTCAAGTGTGCAGAAATGTGGCAAATGGAGCTCAAAGAAGTTTGAGGTGTTCCATTTGGGAAGGCAAGGGATGCACAAAAGATATTCAAAACTGACTGGCGTAGATAAGCAGACGGACCATGAAGCCCATGCTACAAATTCCTTGATGATAGCAGCATAGTCACTATGGCAGTTATGCAGTACACTTTCCTTTATTAGCCGAGGCAATAGAGCAAAACAATTACACCAGGAGTGTAAAAGAAAACGAGTTGGGACACAGCTGGAATACAACATTAATAGTTCTGGTATGACATTACAGAGATGATGTTACCACATTGGAGGGAACGCAGCAGAGATTTATGAGAATGTTGCCAGGAATGCAGAAAATTTGCATAGGCTGAGGTTGTTTGTCATGGAACAAAGGAGGGAGATTTAACTGTGGTGTTTAAAATTATGAAGATTTTGAAAGGTAAATATGAGGGATCACTTACTCCTAACAGAGAGGTCAATGAACAGAGCGTATCACTTAATGCAATTTATAGAACGGATAAAAGAAAGTTGACTGAAATCTTTTCTCTGAGGGGTGTTGGATCTGGGAGGCCCCTGCTGGGGGTGGAAAATGGTGTCTGGATGACTCGGGATAGAAGGGAGGAGGGGGACAGGGAAGGACAATTTTCAAAGCACCAACAAAAATTACTCAGCTAAGTGAGAGCCAGCACAACTTGGAATCTTGAAGCTAATTAATTCCTTGCAAATAAATCTGAAATCTCTAGCTCAAGATTGCACATGCTTAGGGACTACTATATGTTGTAAATGCTATTGGAATGAACTCTGTGACAATTCTAATGTTTTATCAGAGTTTGCAACCAGAGATGCAGTATAAAGGACATTCACTGCCATATTAAAATATTCTAGCATTGCACTCATGTGCAGGAAATACAGAGGAACCTCGATTATCTGAACGACGGGGAGTTTTTTGTTCGGATAATTGAATGCCAGATAACACAGTTTAGCCAAGCATCGGGACGTTGTGATCTTGTTTGGATAATGCAAATTCAGATAATCAAGGTTCCTTTGTACACTTAAACATATCTTCCACAGACTGGTTAAGGTAATTTTTTTTTTAAAAAGTGTTTCCAAGGGTGCATGAGTTATTTTGAAAAATACTTTGACTGAAAATTTGTACCTGTTGTCCTGTGCCAATTTAAAAAGTGTGGTGCCAAGGAAATTAATGCTTTCCTTGTGTGTTGTGGCTTTAACCTTGATGGAAAGTTGATAATCATTAAGCGCATTGATGAAGTCTTTTAAGTGCACGCAATATTCCAAAAGTGGCCTAATCAACATCCCTGTACAGCTGCAACATAATCTCCCAACGCCTATGCTCAATTATAATGGTACTCATTTTAATATTAAGAAAAATCAAAGATACTGCACAGAATACAATCATCCTTTAAAATATTCAAGCAGTAGAAATGTAATTTATAGTCACAACTATCCTAAGTTGGTCAATAGATGCAATAGAAATAGGACATCTGAGGTGGAATATAAGAGGAGAAAGGGAACAGAATTTTGATTTAATAAACCTTGAATTACAAGATCTAGGTAGCTCATCTCATTGTCAGACCAAAATAGCCACGAGGTTAACCCTGCAGGCATAAATTATTTCACACAGAGATGCTTAAATACTGTACTGAAAACAGCAAGCCTGTGCTAATTTTGAGCCAACCTACTGTGCTACTCAAACTGCCATTTTGTGTAAAATGGTATGATTAAAATGGATCATTCTCCTCAATAAACACAAGCAACAGCAAGCCTGCACTTATTCTGTATGTTTCATATAGAATCAATGCCGTACTCTCAAGCATTATTAATTTCTTCATATAAATCAATGTCACCAATGGTCTCCGTTCCAAAACACTAATAATATTATATTTGTTGTGGGTCGAGAATTATACCTTTTAAATGAAAACAATTCTGACACTCATCACTCAAGCAAATCATATTTACTGAGTGATATACTTTTCCATTAGGGGTCCTTGTACAGAAAAAGGGTAAGAAAAACTGTAGCCAGGCACAGATCAAAGAACTTAATGCGGCTTCCAAACATTTCATCTTTTAATCTGAGGAACACATTCCTAAACTCATCAATTTTTCAAGCATTGAAAAAGCGATATTTCAATTTATCGTGCTAAGCATCAAAAAGCTTCAGGGAATGACACTGATTTGATTATTAGGGGGAAAATAACTCCAATGTAAAACATAAGATTAAAAATTCAATTTGTCCTTCCCTTTGTATAAAGTATATAAATTTTTGGCAACCATTTTAAAAGGTATACATAATTGTTTATTACAATGTCCTTCTGCAACTTAAATCCATTTAGAATGGTAGATTAATAATTCCTTTTGACAGAAAATCAACATTTAATGAACAACTGCCACCCTTGAGGAATAACTAGTTATATATAGTATCACTTCCCTGAAATTCTAAAAGCTCTTGTCCAGACAACTCCTGTAAGTGTACAGGAGGCATTGCCACTATCTACCAATAATACAATATGTCATAAATGAATAAAATAAAAAATAGTTTGTGAGTTCCCTAAATGTAAATTGCTTTGAGATTAAAACACATGTTACCTTGATACTTCCATCTGTGGCAATGTTATTCCATTTTTAAATCTAAACTGAAAATACACATTAATTCAGCCCATATGAAAGCCAAATTATCCACTGTATGAATCATTTAACCATTTATCAACTATCTGCATACATTGAAAATGTAGTTATTTTGGAAGGGTCAGCATTGATTTGAAGTGATTTTGGCCTTGTATGGATTCTAAACTTGCATAGTGTGAATCTGGCATTAAGGCTTATTAAGGTATCGCCGAAGCAAAGTCGAGAAAGATGTCCTTCTCCAGGAAATCTCAGTCTCCTCCACTCTGATATCAAGTTAGGCCCTGACTCAAGATTCATAACCAAGATAACAATTCAGTGGTGTACAAGCAGCTCTCAGCAATTGAAATGTGAGGCAAAAATAGACAAACCAAAGTAGAATCGAGATGTTTGTGTATGAAAATATGAATGAATTAAACGTTAAAAGAAATATAAGACTCAATACTATGAGCATCTGAACAAGGCCAGAAAAATAAAAATGAATATGGAAAATAATCATTGTGTCATAAAAATGTCTGAGTTCACAAATATTTCCTCGTTCTTACATCCACTAAAAGATTACGGAACCTTCAAGTGCATAAACTGTAGCATTTTGGAAAAAAAATCAATTATAATTTATAACTGGACATGGCAAGTGGCCAATCAGACCATTCAGACTCACATGCACAAATGAATCAAAAGTCAACCATTTTATTCTGCTCCTCCATTCCATAAGATTGTGACTGATCTCTTAATATTATAAATTCCACATTCTAATCTACCCGAGAACCCGTGAATCCCTGAACGAATAACAATCCTTCCACCTCTGCTTTAAAGATATTTCTTGACTGACTCCGTTGCAGAGTTCCAAAGTCACCTCAACCTCAGAGGAAAAACATTCCTCACTTCTATGCTAAAAGAATGACATCTAAATTTAAAAACAGTGCCCCCAGTTCTAGATTCACAACAGTAAACACCCTTCTCATGCCCATGTTGTCCAAACCATTCAGGATCTTCTGAACTTCAAATAAATCACTGCTCATTCTTCGAAACTCCAATGAAAACAAGTTCAGCCCATATAATCTATTTTTGATGACAAATCACTTGTCTACTGCTTCTATATGGACCTGGGAAATATTTTCATTTCTTGTAGTTTTCTTTTTAAAAACTGGTATAAATCTACATGCAACAATTGCTTGTGGTGCAGTGGTGGCACTCTCAACTCTGGACAGAGGGCCTGTGTTCAAGTCCAATCTGCTCCAGAAGTATTTCATAACATGTCTGAACAGGTTGATTAAAAATATCTAAAATCTACTTCTACCACCAACAGGGAACTTCAAACAACATTTAGAACAGGAATAGGGCAGTCAAAATAGCCTGGACTGTAATATCTTCTGACTACAAAGGTAACAATGGGCTGACAACACCCTGCTTAACAGCAAGCTATCTCCTGTGTATTATGGCAGACACATTGTTTTATTTTTCCTTTGAAGAATACAAAAGGACATGAGTTAAAAAGCTAGTTTCAACTTCATTGAAGTGAATGTTCTTGTGTCTGCCATGTGCACTAGCATGGATTTGAGCAGAGCACACTGTGAAGGCCACAGTTGAAGAAATACTCCCTAGTCACCCCTGTGTTGCAGGTAAAGATAGTCAGCACTCCAAATATGAGACTATCAGCCAGCCAACTAGTAATCCAGACAAAATGAAACAAGACAAGAAAAGGACTCTCCCCATGAATGCTGGAATTCAATCCTGGTTTATCAAAATCTGAAACAAACCAACAAAACCACGAAACTTGAAATCAACTGTGCACGTCAGCATGATCACATAACCTCCACTGCAATTGGATCCCTTTAAAGCAGAAGTTCATCTGAGTCTGGAAGTATCCCCAAGGAGGGGATACATTTTTAATTTAATCCTGTTGCAACTAACTGAGGGGGCAGGTGATTAAAGAAAGGGAGCTAGTTCATTCCTCCTCTCCTGGCGGTTTAATAATTTGGGTATCCTATGTGGAATTGTATGAATTATATTGTCTTGTTGACTTAAGTTATCACGGTTAAAATACAACACAAAGTGAAAATTGGTAATATTTTCAAAATATACCAAAAGGTGAAATGATCTGCTATAGTCACAGAACATAAAACTTCTTCACACATGTAAGAAAATTGGTGATTTAACTCTCTAAAGGTGGACTGATGTAAATTAAGTTCTTGCTTTACATTGGTATCTATAGTTAAGGATAAAGAATCAAATTCTGATTTGACATCAAAGTGAAACAAGATGTCCTCTTCTTTGCTCCAAAGACAGTTAAGACCTCAATTCCAGATTGATACCACACTAGATTAGCATCTATACAAAACCAGTACCATGTCAACAATAGAGAAAACCCATGTAAAGTCTATCAATCTCTGACTTATAAAAGAGGAGATTCACTCAGTCTTCAATACTTCAGCTCTACATCAACTTTCATTATCACGGTTTTCATTTTATTGCTTTAGCTGATGTGCTTGCCCAAATAAATGACACATATACACATGATTCCTGTCTAATAAACCTCTTGGCCTTGATTTTCTGATCCAGAGTAATTGGATTATCATGAGTTTTAAAGTAATATCAACTGGATAATTTAGAAGCATGTGCTTATTGAAGAAGCCATAAAAATAGGTGGAACTAGATTTAAAGCCTAAGTGGTACACAAACTGCTTAGTCTCCAAACAACAGTTGCTACCTTAATGCTCCCATTTCCTTGGATATCGGAGGTGCTGCCCTGATGGAGGCAGAACCTGCATAAATATATGCAAGTTGTGCTCCAGTCACCCTGACACAATTCTGACTGGTTATGAGGTATCTGATGCAGTTTTATTCCTCTGGATGGCTAAAAATTAAGCTTTAAAATAAAAGCCTACTTGATTTCTAATTGACTGATGTTGGAGGTGTAGTGGACAGCGAAAAGGGTTACCTCAGATTGAAACAGGATCTGGACCAGATGGGCCAATAGGCTGAGAAGTGGCAGATGGAGTTTAATTCAGATAAATGCGAGGTGCTGCATTTTGTGAAAGCAAATCTTAGCAGGACTTATACACTTAATGGTAAGGTCCTCGGGAGTGTTGCTGAACAAAGAGACCTTGGAGTGCAGGTTCATAGCTCCTTGAAAGTGGAGTCGCAGGTAGATACGATAGTGAAGGCGACGTTTGGTATGCTTTCCTTTATTGGTCAGAGTATTGAGTACAGGAGTTGGGAGGTCATGTTGCGGCTGTACAGGACATTGGTTAGGCCACTGTTGGAATACTGCATTCAATTCTGCTCTCCTTCCTATCGGAAAGTTGTTGTGAAACTTGAAAGGGTTCAGAAAAGATTTACAAGGATGTTGCCAGGGTTGGAGGATCTGAGTTACAGGGAGAGGCTGAACAGGCTGGGGCTGTTTTCCCTGGAGCGTCGGAGGCTGCGGGGTGACCTTGTCGAGGTTTACTAAAGTATGACGGGCATGGATAGGATAAATAGACAAAGTCTTTTCCCTGGGGTCAGGGAGTCCAGAACTAGAGGGCATAGGTTTAGGGTGAGAGGGGAAAGATATAAAAGAGACCTAAGGGGTAACTTTTTCACACAGAGGGTGGTACATGTATGGAATGAGCTGCCATAGGATGTGGTGGAGGCTGGTACAATTGCAACATTTAAGAGGCATTTGGATGGGTATATGAATAGGAAGGGTTTGGAGGGATATGGGCCGGGTGCTGGCAGGTGGGACTAGATTGGGTTGGGATATCTGGTCAGCATGGACGGGTTGGACCAAAGGGTCTGTTTCCATGCTGTACATCTCTATGACGGAGTTCCTGGAAACAATTAGAGCAAAGTTTTTGCCTTTGATGTGGAATACAGGGTTGAGACTCCCACCTTTGGTTTGGGCATAGGGAAGCCTATAATTGATATGGAGACAGATTGCTATCACTTTTGAAACTTTGGGGGTTGGAATAGAACTGGGTCAGTTCAAGTGTGGGACTCAATTAAACAGCAGTTATTACAGATGGTGTTGGTTGCCCTGAGGGAGAGGTCTGTTGTTTGGGTCATAAATTTTCTTACCATCAGGAGAAAGTGAGATGGTATGGGAGCTGGAGGCCTGGTATCTAGGATAGCTCTACACTTCAGCAATTCCAAACTGCATCTAATTCTGGAGGCCATGAGGGAAAGGAGAGAAATTCTTTGCTCATTACCAGAGGTGGTAACCATGTTGTGCATCTCCGTTCATCTTCCTCTATCTCCAATTCCGTCTTCTCTCTTAGACTTGCATCTCTATGATCAGTCCCATTCCAGGGTGTCATTACCTTGAAGATCCACATATTCATGGAGAAGTTTGTTGTGGAAAAGGCAGCAGTCCTTTACAATGATCTTTGCAGGTTAGTGTTAGAGAGCTAACAGATCCAGACACCAGAGTCGCATCTCTAAAACCCCGATGATAAAGAACTGCAAATACTGGAAACAAAAAAGAAAAGCAGAAACTGTTTTCCAGTTCTGAAGATAGATCACTGGACTCAAAATGTTAACTCTGCTTTCTCTCCTCAGATGATACCAGACCTGCTGAATTTCTCCAGCAATTTCTGATTTTCGCCTGCAGGTTACATTGGTTGCATCATTTGTGTTTCTGTGTATACAGTAGCCATCTCAGCAAAGAGTTTACCTTGACGCCTCGAATCCATTCATGTACTTTTGGGATCAGACTGAAAGTCTGAGTGAGCATGGACTGCTGAATATTGAGAGTCATGAACGCCACAAAGTGGAAACAAAATGCACACATGAAGGAACTTCTTGTTTTAGATGCTCCTATAGATGGATCCTATAAATGATTGGTCACTTGATGGCTTGACGGTGACATGGATGCAATTGATGGTATCCTGTCCTTGGAGAAGTTCAGGAATGCCTATAACCTCATTGTTCTATATTCCCATGAGCCGAAGTCCATCATGAAATAAAAAGTGTCTCCAGCTCTGGCACACTTCATTGATCAGGAAGATGCAGCGGTGTTTTCAGATGCCACTAATGTCAGCAACTGATCCTTAGAATTAGCCAGAACAGAAAACATTCAAGGACAGTGATTTTGACCCCTGCAGGCAGGGCATGGAGACTGTGCTATGGGGTGAGAGTTCTTTGATGACAAGGTCACAGATCGGTTTGGAAAGTCACAATCTCCAGCTGCACTAGTTCTTGGTCATCTCCTGGTAATTCATTTTTTGGCAGTAGATCCTATGGTGAAGGTTTGGCCTCCATTGCTTTCCTGCTCCTACTTTCTGTCCTGTGTCCTCCTGCTGTTTGAGATTCTGCGATTTCTGTGGATGCTGTTGCTCCTTATTATCACTGTGCTCAAATTCTGAAAGACATTGCTAGCTGCAACCTTTCTTCTGAGCAATTGACCTTGGCTGCCTTCCACCTGCACTTTTGTCCATACAATAGCAGGAGGAATAGCTGATTTAAAGTTGGCATGCTAGAGTGCCCACTCCCCCTGCCACCTGTTCCATGCCAAGGGCACCCCTTCACCAAGTCTCCAGTCCATCTTTGCCCATCTGATCTACTTATGGGGCTGTGGTGCTACCCTGGCATATCGGTATGGCTTACTACCATTTCCCCCCTCCTTTTTGCTGGTCAGTTTCTCAAGATGTGGGGAACTCATCTGACACTTTAAGAATTGAGGAATCTGGTCAGAACAGAGCTCCTAATGAACTTTTATAGTTTTAATTCATCCCTGTGTTTCTCTTCCTGGTAATTACTGTCGGCACTGGGAATGGTGTTTTGAAATAGTTTGGCTGCTTAAAACCAGTATTATTGGGGAAACTTCTGCCTCCATTCCTAACTATGGCCCTCAGGTTCTAATGGAACTCATTTTATGTCAAACTATGTCAAACAGAGTAAAACCGCCCATTACATACATAATCCAGTGGAAACTCGATTGTCCGAATACCAATTATCCGAAAACCGGATTATTCAAAGGAGATCTCCAGGTCCCAATGGAAACATTACATCAAAGACGGGTTTCCAACAGTGATCGCATCTTTTGTTTACAGTGATTAAACAGGCACAGTCTCCAAATGACTGACTGCCTGCCCTCTCTCTCCCCACACTTTCCCTAGAGTTCTACACAGGGGTGTACCTTAACCACCCCGCCCCCTCCCCCCCATTTCCCCAGATAATCTGACCAACATTGTCCTGTACAGGGCAAAGGTATAACCTGTCATAAAGTTGCAGTAAAAAGTTGTGTGAGGGGCTGTGACTGCGTGTGTGTGTATATGTGTGTGCGCGCACGCACTATTTGGAGACCTACCCCACAAAAGCAGCAACAGTCTGGATGTTGGTGGACAGTCCAGCTGCCCCAAGAGGGGGCGCAGGGGTGTACAGCGTTGGGGCGGGGAGCACTGCACGGGGGCGATGTTGGGGATGCTGCACAGTGGCGAGGCCGGTGTTGGGGGCGGGGTGGCGATGTTGCGCGGGGCTATGCTGCACGGGGTCGGGGCAGTTTTGCACAGTGTTGGGGGCGGGGGCGGGGCCTCACGTGCTGTGTGCTGCTGCAGTCTCCTGAACGGGGAGCAGAGTTTAAAAATTCCGAGCCTCAAAGGAAAGGCATTTAATCAATTAACTGAATAATCGATTATCCTAACGAAATATTACCCACCCATCATGTTCGGATAATTGAGGTTCCACTGTATTCCTCATGTTATTAAGTAGCGGATCTTCATGGAATCACAGAAATGTTACAATACAGAAAGAGGCTTGACATGTTTGCACCAACTCTTTAAATGTACACCATTACTGGCAATTACCTAATTCTTCCCACATATCCTTGCACTTTATTTTCATCTAAATGATCATCGAATATGCTCTTCAATGCCTCACTTGAACAAATCAATACTTAATCTGAGTAGTACTATATTATCATCCAAAAAACAATCAGTAAATTAGGTAGGATTTTTGACTTAATTCTGGATTAACTCATAAAACTCAAAATTCTCAAACCTGACTGAAAATAACAAAATATTAAACATTACATAAAAATGAAAAAATAGCAGAATATTTTCACAAACATTGCCCCAACAGTCCACCATTCCAATAAAAAAAATTCTACTGGTACTTGCAGAAGGTGATAATTTAATTTAGAAATACAGGTAATAAACCATAAGCCACTTGGGCTTCATTCTCATGGGTTACAGGATCAAATGAACCACTGCAATAATGCATATTCATATTGATTATTCCCAGCCATCCGTATCCCTACACAGACAGAGAGGAAAATTGAATGTAGCAGCCATTTTGAAATGATCTGCTTCTGACAGCAACAGTAAAGGTAAGAATACTTGATGCTGAAATAATAGTTAGTCAAAAGCATAGTAGTTACGTTGCTGGACAAGTAACCCAGATGCTAGCATAACTGGAATTCAGAGAATGGGACTCAAATCCCATTGTACCAACTTGACTTTCAGAGTTCAGTATTTGCAAATAAAAAAAGTTTGCAAGTTAAAAATGGTTGGAAACATTCAATCAATGTCACTGAATGAAGTAAAGCTGCTGCTATTACTTGATTCTGAGCAAATGTGACTTCTTATCCATTCGAAATGTTTTTGAATTTTAACTGTCATCTGAAGTGCCTGAGCAGGCTTTGAAAAATCAAACTGTGAGGATCACTGCAACCTTGGCATTTAATCAGAGCAGGAGAAAAACAATGATCTCAAATTTAAGACAGCTGTGCCACAGACTGGACAGGCAACAGCCCAGTAGTTAGATTTCACAATATTAAAGCAACCCCCATTTCAGAGTCCTCCACCGCCATTTCTGGTTTTGCTCCAACTCACCAGTGAGACAGGTAGACCCAACAGAGTTCGTGCAAAGGGGTTGAGTTGAGTAGTGACTAATCCATGGTGTGGGGAGGTGCTTGGAAGGGAAGACTGGCCTTCAAAAACCATGACAATCATTCTAGATCCAGAACATCTTGTGGATTCAGGCCAAAAAGTGCAATAAAATCCTCTGCTGATTACCAGCCTTTCTGACCTTACATATCACACTTCTATGTTGAATACAAGTTTGAGAAAGTATTGTGGCAGCAAGGAGATAAAATGTTGCCCAGTGAGAATGAGGACCAGGAAATTAAGGAGCCTCAAATGTCCAAAGTCACCACAAGGAGAAAATAGCAGAATTTAGAGTCTGTGGTGAAGGTGAATGGCTATGCCTAAACCGACTGTGTTGAGCTAAGTAAATGAGTAATATAGTCTCCCATGTCCAGACATTGTAGATCTAAATTGGAGAATTTGCCAGGCTTCTAAATAAATGATGAGATAAACTACCCAACTCAACATAAATGATAATTGGATTTATGGTAAAATACACAGTATGCTGTACACTTTGGCAATCATTCTGTCCTTTAATATGGGCATGGCCGTATTGCAACAACAAAGTCGTTGTGGTGCAGTAATATGATTCTATTGCTGTCCATACATTTTACAGGTTTTGCACCTAAAACATCCTGTCAACACAAACTGTTAAACTGTTACATTTTCTTGCACCCTTGTATGACAGCAAGTAAGCTTTGAATTGGTGAGTACAATGTCTGCTTTTCCAAATGTGAATATGTGCTGCTTTATATCTTCCTATGGTAAAAGACTACATATAACACACGTGTGTAAAGATACTCGAGAGATGCCTTCACATTGCCAGCTCGGATTTTGATGAGAGAACATTGGCTTTTAAATCAAAAGGCAGAAAGCAATAGGAGTGGGACAGATGGAGGTCAAAAGGGTTTCCCAAAGTTCAAGACTAACAATCTTTTCTTATTTATTTTCCTTTATTCACTAAATTAGTATCATACAAGCACACATTGAACAGTCATGGCATAGCACACAATATATTGGCATGTGATCTCTTCTTGAAGGGATTCTTTACTGTTGCCATTCTAACTTACATTGCTCTTTAGATCTCTGGAGCTGTCAGCAAATAAGCCAATATCTCACAACAGGCCATCACTCACTTCACCTGGCAGGCACCAAAGTCCAAAAATAGCACAAATGAAAGCTTTTTAAATTGTGTTTAACGTGGAAAAACATATTCCAAAGTGCTTCCAAAAGATGTGAGCAGACAAAAACAGGCATTCAGCCAATGTGCTATTTGATGGAATGTTCAAAGACCTTGCAAAAGAGGTTGCTTTTAGACCAGGCATAAAATAGGGAAAGGCTGGAGGAAAGAAAAAAACTTGTTTTAGGGAAGGAATTTCACAGCATAGAACCTGAAAGGAAGACTTTAATTTCTTTAGTGTTTTTCAGAACCACTGACATGTCAAAGCATTTTATGGCCAATGAATTGTCCTGTTGTAATGCAATAGTGAAATGGTGGAATAGTGGCAATGTCACTGAATTACTAATCCAGAGGTCCAATCTATTCTTCTGAAGGCAAGGACTCAAAATCCACTATGGCAGCTGATTAATAAAATCTGAAAATGAAAAATAACATGACACTAACGTCAATTGTTGTTGAAAAGTCATCTCATGGACAGCAAGGAAAACCCACCAATATCCATTAAGAAGAAAAATTTCCATCCTCACCTGGTCTAACCTATGCCGTTGACTTTTAATTGCCCTCCGAAACAGCTTAACAATCCAGTCCATTCAATGACAATTAAGGATGGCAATAAATGCTTGTCTTGATAGCGGTACCCCATGAAATAAAAATTGGGAACTCGCTAGCTAATTTGCACTCATAAAACACTCACAAACAGCAATCTGTCAATGAGCAAATAATCTTTTTTTGTGATGTTGATTGAAGGATAAATATTGACCAGGACAATGGGGACAACTCCCATTGTTTTCAATGAATTGATGGGGTTTTTTATACCACCTGAGCAAGCAGATTAAGCCTCGGTTTAATATCAGAAGCCAATTGTAATGAGGGCAGTGGTGACCAAGAATTAGTGAATACTGGGTATGGGTAGCAGAGTTCAATTTTATAGATGGATCCATTTTGGGAATGTGAGTAGCCAAGAAAACAGAGGCACTTTTGAATGTCGAGGTGACAAAAGACATGGACATGGGATGCAGCAGCAGACAGAGGTCGGGGATAGCAGCCAATGTTACAGTTGGAAGTTGGGCAACATTGCAACAAAGGGGCTATGAGATAAGAAGCTCATCTCTGGACTACGGAGGATGCCAGTATGCAACAGCTCCAGTCAGCATGATAAAGTATGAAAGCATTCACAAAAAATATTTAGTTTGTTGTGGGAGCCAAGTATTGAAGGTTCAATCTTGCCATGTTTTAGCAGGAGTAAATTGTAGGTCAACTAAGTCTGAATGCTTGATAGGCATTTAGTCGGACAAAGCAGAAGGACAAAGGGTGAACGTTAGTCACTTTTTCATAAGAACTTGTGACCCCATCAAGAAATGCAATTTATTTGCCTAGCAACAAGTTTGTGCTTATGTCTAATTCATTCGTCTTAAGTTGAAAACAACAACATTTTCATGTCATGCATTTTTTAAAATCTCCCTATGACATAAACTCTCAAGTTTGCCAATTATGAAATCATCACTGATGTCAGCTTTCCCTATTGTCACTGGTTTACTGGGAGAATGAGATAATTTTCTCTAATAAGACATAAATTTTATCCACCATCGTTGCTAGCCAGTAATTCGGATCAGAGGATTAGATAGGGTAGACAGTGAAAGTCTTTTTCCTAGGATGATGACGTCAGCTTGTACAAGGTGGGCATAACTACAAATTGAGGGGTGATAGATTTAAGACAGATGTCAGAGGCAAGTTCTTTATGCAGAGTGTGATAAGGGCATGGAATGCACTACCTGCTAATGTAGTCAACTCAGCCACATTAGGGAGATTTCAACTATCCTTAGATAAGCACATGGATGATTTTGGGATAGTGTAGGGGGACAAGCTGAGAATAGTTCACAGGTCGGCGCAACATCGAGGGCCGAAGGGCCTGATCTGCGCGGTATTGTTCTACGTTCTATATATCTCTCTCTCTCGAGAAACTGTCACAACTTACATTTGGGGGTTGATTGGGTCAGCATACATATATGGTAAACCTAATGGAACTGATTTCACAATGCTACACTTCTCCAGCTTCCACCCAAAACGTATTAAAATAGCCATCCCCTATGGACAAGCCCTACGCGTACACCGCATCTGCTCAGATGAGGAGGAACGTGACAGACATCTGGAAGTACTCAGGGATGCCCTCACAAGAACGGGATACAATGCCCAACTCATTGACCGCCAGGTCCGACATGCCACAGCTAGGAAGCGTAATAACCTCCTCAAGAGACAGACACGTGCTGCAACCAACAGTATACCCTTCGTTTTTCAGTATTTCCCAGGAGCTGAAAAACTACGCCATGTTCTTCATGACCTGCAACACATTATCAATGAGGATGAGCACCTCACCAAGGCCTTCCCCACACCTTCACTACTTGCCTTTAAACAACCGCCAAACATCAAACAGATTGTTGTTCGTAGCAAGCTGCCCGGCTCTCAGGATAACTCCATACAACCCTGTCAAGGTAGACGCTGCAAGACGTGTCAGAGTGTGGACACAGATACCACCATTATGCGTGGGGACACCTCCCACCTTGTACATGGCAAGTAATCATGTGACTCAGCCTACGCTGTCGACTTTATACGTTGCAGGCAGGGATGCCCAGAGGCATGGTACATTGGGGAAACCGAGCAAAGTCTACAACAACGGATGAATGGGCGCCGCACAACAATCAGCAGACAGGAGTATTTCCTCCCAGATGGAGAACACTTCAGTGGTTCAGGACATTCGACCTTGGACCTTTGGGTGACCATCCTCCAAGGCGGACTTCGGGACAGGCAGCAGCGAAAAGTGGCCAAGCAGAGACTGATAGCTAAGTTCGGTACCCATAGGGAGGGCCTCAACTGGCACTTTGGGTTCATGTCACGTTACAGGTGACCACAATTGCACTATACATACACACAGACACTCCTATACACACGGACACAGACAGACAAAGAACCCACATGCACAATATATTTTGTGGGGTGAATTTGTACTTGCAGGGCTACATTGTACTTTGCTCAAAAACTGCGTGAGTTCATGTAAAACTCCATTATCTCATTTTTTAGATTAGAATCAATCTAAACATCATGGCATAGACAGAGAACACAGGAGGCCAACACCTTCAACATATTGTCTAGCTATCACCATTGTTAACAGCTAACCTGAGAATGCAACATTTTAAAAAAAAGGTATTGTGATTTACACATGAAAGAAGTGAAACTGTCATGGTATTCTAACAGATGAAAGGCTTAACAGACAATCAATTTTTCAATGTATAATTTCAGTTACATCACACTGTAAATTTTTGCTATAAATTCTGTGTTAGGATTGAGCCCTCCACTATCACCTGATAAAGGAACGACGCTCCGAAAGCTAGTGTGCTTCCAATTAAATCTGTTGGACTATAACCTGGTGTTGTGTGATTTTTAACTAATAGAACTGAAATGACAATAGTACAATGTAGATACATTAATAGAAACACTAGTATTTGTGAAATAAACTTGGTTTTTAAATGTTATCAATGGATAATCCTCAACTCACAGAGTCAGAGATGTATAGCATGGAACCAGACCCTTTGGTCCAACTCATCCATGCTGACCAGATATCCTAAATTAATCTAATCATATTTGCTTTTATTTGGCCCATAATCGGTCATAATCCTTCCTTTTCATATATGCATCTAGTTGCCTTTTAAATGCTGTAACTCTTCAGCCTCCACTATCCTCTCTGAGCTAATTCCATACATGCACCACCCTTTGTTTTAAGTGTTGTAACTGCACCAGCCTCCACCACTTGCTATGGCAGCTCATTCCAGACACAATTCATGAAATTTGAATGTAAGAAACATGAATCAGAGTAAAATTGAACGTGTCTACTGATATGAAATGGAAGAACACAATAAATAGGATAAATATCAAATAGTACCTTGAGCCTACCCTGTAATTCATTATGATCTTGGTTGATCTTCTGTATTAAACCTGTTTTTCTCCCTATTTCTCATATCTCCAATGCAGGGAGACCAAAAATCTGTCTTTCTCAGCCTTAAACACACAAAACAACATAGTAATCACAAACGTCTGGTGTAGATAATTACAAATTGCTCTTTGGGATTTCTTCCACACTACCGATGTAACTCTCGTAGCCATCTGCAAGAGATTTTGGATACAGTAGCAAACAGGTTTTCTGTCATTCCTTCACCAAAGTTACTGTGTTCAGGAGAACCTCAAGAAACTGCTGGCCAAAGTAATTTCAAAGCATTATTTATTTAAACAGTGTGTACTGCAAAACCTCATTATAAACTTCTTTTGATGGATTGGTTATACTTTATCTGCACCCCACCAAGACCTATAAAACATTGAGTCTGAGGATAAACATGGAGTCATACAGCACGAAAACAGACCCTTCGGTCCAACCAGTTCATGCCAAACATAATCCTAAACTAAACTAGTCCCACCTGCCTGCTCCTGGCCCATATCACTCCAAACCTTTACTATTCATGTATCCATCCAAAAGTCTTTTAAACGCTGTAACTGTACCCAAATGCACCACTTCCTCAGACAAATCATTCCACATTTGAACCACTTTCTGTGCGAAAAAAAAATCGCCTCATGTCTTTTTTAAATCTCTTTCCTCTCACCTTAAAAATGTGCCCCCTAGTTTTGAAATGTCCCATGTTTGGGAAAAGCTAACTACCATCAACTATATACCTCTCATTATTTTATAAACTTCTGTCAGGTCACCTCTCAAACTCCTATGTTCCAGTGAAACAGTCCCGGACTAAGTAGCCTTTCTGTATAACTCAAACCTTCCATACCTGACAACATCCTGAAACCTCTCCAACTTGATAATATCCTTCCTATAATTGGGCAACCAGGACGAGACAGTGCTCCAGAAATAGATCCTCTACTAGCCTGCTCTTGCCACTCTACTCCCTGACCATCAAGATCCATGCCAAGTCACTGGACAAAGTGGAACAATTCCTATATTCTGTGAGCAGTCTCTCAGCAAGCCAGACAACAATGGTGAAATTGAACCTCGTCTCCAGCATAACTATTTGCTATCTGAGAAACAAATTCATTGATAATAACGATTTCGAATCTGACACCAAGCTTATGCTTCATAAGGTAGTAGTATTACCAGACCTCCTGCATGCATCAGAGACATGGGCAATGTACCCCAGATACATCAAAGCTCTTGTGAAATATCAATAGTGATGTCTCTGCAAATCCACTGACACGATAGCTGCTGCAATACCAGTATCATCTTTTAGGTCAACATCCCCAATATCGAGGCATTAGTTACGGTCAATCAGTTGCATTAGATAGGCCACATCTTCCAGATGCCTGACACAAGACTTCCAAAAGAGACATTCTATCCTGAGCTTCATCATGGTAAGTGGTTGTCAAGAGGACAGGTTCAAGGATGTTACTTAAAGCCTTTCTGAAAAAATGCAATATCTCCAAAGGTTTGTGGGAATCTCTAGCCCGACGCTGCCCAAAGCGGAAAAGCATACACTAACCATTTTGAGTAACTCTGACAGGCCCAGCACAAGCAACAGAAGAAATGCACAAAAAAGTTTGAATGTCACATGCACCTGCCTCTTTAAGCACCATCTGCAAAAGGGTTTGCAGATCTGGTACTGGACCAGTTAATCAGCTCAGGAATCACACAGTGGAGTAGAAGAAAGGCATCCTTGATCCCAAGGAATTGCCTGAGGACAAGATGATCAGCAGCCCAAGAGCTTTGAACCATGAGCTTTGTATATTAATTTTCCAGTCATTGAAACAACAATAGCTGATGGATAGTCTAAAATAAAATGTCTGTAAGTATGCGAATAGATGATTGAGTTCATTAGCCTCTCAAAAGAAAGAAAGTGAGACTTCCTGTTCCACTTATTACACATTTTTTTTGTTCTTAGGTTGGGCATTGGTCACACAGATTCATTTGCACAGTAATTATAAAAGAGGCACAAAGCCAACTCAGTGCTACATGTGGAATGTGAATATGCTCTAACTGTGCACAAATGAACTACTAATTTGAATGTTTTATTCATACTTAAAAAATAAGTGGTTACAACTAAAAATCTAATGACCTGGCTCCCAGAGCTTCAAATCACAAGTGTTTCTGTTGGGACATTCTAAGGGGGTAACCATGTTTGATTCTAATAAGATAAAAATCGCACAACACCAGGTTATAGTCCAACAGGTTTAATTGGAAGCACATTAGCCTTCGGAGCGACGCTCCTTCATCAGGTGATAGTGGAGGGCTCAATCCTAACAGAATTTATAGCAAAAATCTACAGTGTGATGTAATTGAAATTATACATTGAAAAATTGATCAATCAACACCGGCATCTCCAAATCATGATTCTAATAATATTGCTTGTGTTAAGACTTGCTAACTTACAGATGGATTTACACATCATAGTTCAGGTTTAATAGGAACTATTCCGAAAGCCATGGATATGAAAAAGAAAAATTCTGTGCTCTTTTCCACAAGTATTATTTTGATCATGTGCAAACTGTTCATATTTCAAGGCAGCTGAAGGGTTGTGATTCACATGATGTTCTTTGCACTTTAAAATGTTCAGATGCTTCTTAAAAATATTCTTTAGTTACTTCTGCAGACAGGTAAGTTATTACAAAAGTTACCTAATTTGCCACATTATGCTTCAAGAATCAGAATGGTGGCTTTGACCCTTTTTTTATTAAGTAATGCAGATGCACATTTCCTCCTGTAAAATCCAAGCGGGCTGTAATAAATCTCATAAAACTTTACAAGATTAACTTATTCAACTGGGGAAAGGAAAACTGCAAGAAAATGGATTGTCACTCCACAATACTTGCCCATTTCTCTCCTCCAAGTGGAGTTATGCAACCGAAATATCACGCTACAAAGTATATCAGAGATATGCTCTCAAATATACACCACCACTTGGGATTATATTAACAACGATAAAGCTATTAGTAATTTCCAGTTTACAATGACAGCACTGTTTACAACCACCCCCTGCCTCATTTACACATACTGTTCTCTAATAACTATGTTGATCAGATTCATGATGATTAATTAGGAAGGACAATTTAAAAATCACAATGCAAACAAATGCAGTTACGTTGATACCTAAAACAATAATTAATTCTCCCAGGGTTTATCAATACATTCCAATAGTGTACAGAATTGGTTCAGAGCCCCTGTGCACTGCTATTTGTTATAAAGGTGATTATTTTTGAACATGTTTAAGATATTAAATTGTGCATGTAGTTACTGATCTTAAATAATAACCCATCCTTCTATGTATAAGGACCACAATTTGGGCAGAAGTGAAATACAAACACAATTTCACGAATGTACAAGCCTTAAATGTAATGTTTAATATCCTGAATAGTGAATAATTCCTAATCACACATATCCCATTTCAGCTCTTCATCCTACCCAGAATTGTCATATCGTCAACAACTCTTCAAACAAAACCTCTCGAGAGATCATCCTTTAAAACAATGTGAAGAGATAAAAAGTATAAAATTTGATTGCATAACACGCTTTCTTTTCTCAAAAAGGATATAATTTATACATAAAATTTTGCAAAAGTATATCACATAATAGCACAATTCTGACATTACATACAGACCAATACAATTCAATTTTTTGCAGTACAACCCCTGGTATTTAAAAGTATCCCCTCACCCTTATTGCTACTGTGGCTCAATAGTTAGCACTGCGTCAGGGATTTGAGTTCAATTCCACTCTTCGGCAAATGTTTGTGTTGAATTTGTCCACTCTCCCCGTGTTTGCATGGATTTCCTCTGGGTGCTCTGGTTTCCTCCCACAGTCCAAAGATATCCAAAGGTTAGATGGACTGGCAATGCTGAATTGCCTGTGCAGGCTATGTGGATTAGCCATTGCAAATACAGGGATAGGATAGAGTAGTGAGGTTGTTTTGGATGGGGTCTCTTTGGGGAGGGGGGGGGGGCTGTGCGTGGACTCAATGGGCCGAATGGTCTACTTCCCCACTACAGCAAATCTATGATTCTACAAATAAAGATTACACTTAGAATATATATTTCATATTTACAGTCACAGGGGGTTTTCATGGATTCAGCCCTCAGCCCCTCAACGTATTATGCCAGGAGGCCCTTAGATTGTGGCCTTTTCCTACTGAGCCTCGACAAGAGCTGCGGCAAGCCTCAAAGTGCTGGATTTTGGATTGTATCCACAATACTTGTCTGTGGTCAGGTCTTTGCACTGGAAGACTGTACTGTATTTATCACTGAGTTGATGACCTTCAAGCAGCAGTCAGAATTTGTCTCACCATTTCCCTGGGAACAGCCCGCATAGCGCAGAGGACTGTGTTATACAGAACAACCTCGGTTATCCAAATTTCGGATTATCCGAACCAGATCTCAAGATCCTGTAAAAATGTCATCCTTTATCCGAATATTCAGTTATCCGAACAAAATACTCTCCACCTATCTTAGTCAGATAATTGAGGTTGTTCAGTATATCTGTTATACAAGCTTGGAGAAAAAAAAATTGAACATTTTTTCACACCTGCTTTACATATGCACTTACTTTGCATATACTTGAAGAGAAAATTAAGTACTTCCAGCTTGGGGATTGAGTTATTTCTACTGATTCTTGCTAAGTATGAAGAAACCTTTGATTGATTGTACTGTAATTTAAAGTTAGTGAAATTTAGAGGGTGCGGTGTGGCAAACATGAGGTCCTTGGCTCTGATTTAAAGTATCCTGTTCTCAGAAATAGAAACAGAAAGTTGTATCCTCCTTATTTTGGAGCATGACGTAGAAATGAGCAGAGGCAATACAGAGGCACCACATGTTGCAAGAGGAAAGAGGAGGAGAAGAGAACCCATCAAGAAGCCTCATCTGTCCAGGATCCTCAGTGAGCAATTCTCCTTCCTCCACTTCAGTATGGAACAGTGCATCAGATGTCCTTGCTTTACCAAAGAGATGCTTACTGAAGACTGCCACCTGCTGCAATTCAAATCAGAGTGTCAAATTAGAATATGGATGGCATTGCCATTGCAAGGACATTGAAAGTCAAACTGGAAGAGGTCTACTGGTGACAGGGGATCTCTAGATCCCTCACTTCTGAGGCACTTGCAGGCAGTCACATGATATATCTTCCCTTCTGCATTTCCTTGAACAAGGTATTTATTGCAGGTCCTTGGAAACCCACTCTCTTTTGTGCGTTGTCACAATTCAGTGATCATCTTACTCAGCCTGTCTTCTGAAACAAGTTGCAGCATCTCCTTCAGCCAGAATGCATCTCCACTTTAAGATACAGGCTGAATTTAAGTAGTAGAGACTAACTTTAAGTGGGGTTAACCTCTTATCATTGTGCATACTCATCTTCTGAGGGGTGCAGCCAATTAACTCAGGGCTACCAATATGAATTAAACATTTAAATGAACAGGTAGTATGAAGTTTACCTGTTCGTTTCAGCAACTGGCACAGGTTAATAACTTATTACCATTAATGTCCCAATGGACACATTTTATCAAAATTTATGACCTGAGACCGTACAGCTTGTTACCACTTGTGACAACCATTAGCTCAATCAGATATCTGGTAAGAGAGTAAGTAATTAAACAGAGATAAATGTTGTGTACTTAACAGTACAGTTGTTGACCAAAAGGCGAGTATGCAACCAAAAATAAAGCGCTGATATGTTTACAACTCAAGCATTAACCAATTACTCAATTAAGTCTGCAAAGAGCATAAATGAATATTTCAGGTTTTCTCTCGAAACACGAGAAATCAGAACAATGATAGTTTACAAAATAAGATCTTTAAATTTGACAGTTGTGATACAGAGGTCACATGCTTCTGAACTTCCTCTTTAGCTTTTCAGTGAACTCAGAAGAGATCCTTTGGATTACAGTATTCTGATAAACAGTAAATATCAAGGAGAATGAACATGGGTGTGCTGCCAGAATAGTGGATAAGAGTTACAGATGAAGTTCCTTATTACAATGTACTATGTGATACACATCTAACAAGCAAGCTTCGTCCAACAGACAATACATTGCCTCTTAGCATAATTAATTGTTTTTGAATCAATTCAATTTTCAAAGGCTAAAATAATTCAAAGCCCTTTTAAAAGCTGATACTTTTGTTCACAAACAAAGACCATGCAAAAGGTAGTCCGCTGGCTGAAGTCTGTTAAGAATCAGATTAATTCCATATCGTACTCTTTTATACAACTGCTAGTTCAAAAATGTATCCTGTATTATGTCCCTGTGAATACACATTTTTCTCTGGCTGCTGCTGTATGGTCAATCTTGTGGTTCAGCCGGCAGAGAGAGAAAAAACTGCTTTCTGGAAGAAACTGGGCCACATGCCTCGGAGGAGAATGTTTGCATTATTTCATTCCCACCTTTTCTTCTTTTTTGGCATCTCAGAGGCTTACTATGCCCAGAAGTGCTTCAGTCAGACTGGACCATCAAATCAATTATCACAGCAGTCTGCTTCACAAATATGAATAGCAATGAATGACAAAGGCGAGGGTAACTTTCAGCTTAGATTTATCAGCAGTCAGGCGTCTTTTGTTTCAGTGAAGTTTGTTGAAGCCCAGCAATTCATCTGAAACTCGCAATGCCTTTCGCATCTGCAGTCTTCGAACCTTGAGTAAAACAGCTTAAAAAGAGACATTTACCTTGCTAAGTTGAAATGAATGCACAAAGAATGCTTAGTGCTACAAAAGCTTTTAGACCGCTGAGTCCTGAAAGCTTCTGGCAAAGCATATTTATCAACCATTTTTTTGTCCGAGCTTTGAACGGTTATCATCAGGAATATTAAGAAGAACAATAAGACGGAAAAGGACAAAAGATGTCGATGAAAATCGTATCCTTTGTCTTAATAGGAAAATTGCTACAATACCCAACATCAGAACTACAGTGAAATTTTTACATAGCAGTTGAATGATCAATGAGAGGTTTATCATTTATTATCAGTATTTATTCTTATTTTAAGAATTCTGACAGCATTTTAAAGCAGCAACATTTTTCTTGGTTGCCTAATTAAGCTGACCTTTAGAACTATTGAATCATATCTAACAAATATATCTCATTATAATATAGCCTGTATCTGGTGAATACTTATATATGAAAAATGATGTTGAGATATAAGACAAAAGACCTCTGGTAAATTTTAAAAATTTAACTAGCAAAACAAACACTAAGGAAAACATTTGGACATATAAAGGCATATCATATTGCATACACCTACTCTAACAAAAAGGAAATAGCTATTTCATATGGAAATTTAACTCAACTTCAAAGCTAACAAAGCAGGTTCGATGATTTATCAAGTAAACTTTATCTCTATTTCAATTTGAATTTTTGGTACATTTGATATATCTTTCAAGTGAGTCATTCACTTCGTTTATTTTAAACAGGACCAATAAATTTCCAGTATGATATGGAAAGTAAGGAAATGTGTAAAATGGCCACAGTTCTAGAGAAAAAAATAGATTTGAATAAACTTGCAGCCATTTTACCTCTTGGAAGCACAGCCCAAAATCTGAGTAAAACTCCTCTTTCCTATTAGCAGAATCTATTGCATTTCTGTAACATCATTCTTCTGGTTACATGAATGAACTAAATGGAACAAATCTTGTAGTCATAGCAATAACAGTCACCAATATAAAATATAAATTCCAGTGGGAAGAAAATATCAATACTATACTAATCATATTTAAATATGATTTAAACTGTGTTTAACTGTGTCACAGGCCTGTACAGCCTTCAGTCAGACATCAGTTATTCTTTGTACATCATAAAATGACTCAGGGTCTATCAGACCTACATGAATTACAGTAAGTCTATTATCCAAAATAATAGTTATAGGAGTTTTATAACCTTTAAAACAGTACATTACTTTTCAGTTGAACCTTGTATGGCCATTTGATAAGATTGCAATCACAGTCCATCATCATAACCTCATAACCCCCATTTTTTAATAATCCTGTAATGAGTATCCTTGCACAATTCAATGAGTTAAGATGTTAAATTATCAATTGTTGAGTCATACAGCATGGAAACAGACCCTTTGGTCTAACTAGTCCATGCTTACCGTGTTCTCAAACTAAACTAGTCCCACCTGTCTGCATTTGGCACATATCCCTCCAAACCTTTCCTATTCATGCACTTATCCACATGTCATTTTAATGTTGTAACTGTACCCAATCCACCACTTCCTCTGACAGTTCATTCCGCATACTAACTATTCCCTCTGTAAAAAAGTTTCACCTCATCTCTTTTTGAAAATTTCTCCTCTCAACTTAAAAATATATTGCATAGTTTTGAATTCTCCAATCTCGGGATAAGAACTTTGCTATTCGTCTTATCTATGTCACTCATTATTTTATAAAACTTCTATAAGGTCACCCCTCAACCTCCTATGTTCCAGTGAAAAAAGTCCCAGCCTATTTTTATAACTCAAACCCTCTGGCAACATCCTGGTAAATCTTTTCTAAACCCTCTCCCATCTGTCTCATTCCAAGAATTATGCTCAAGCATTTCATACAAATGAGGTCTTGCCATTGTCATTAACATCCCTAAAACAAATAAAACAAAAATCAGAGAAGCTTTAAAGAGAAAAGATCAAGCTCTAAAGGTGGGATGCACATAAGATAGAGAAACAACCTAGACGTTGAATGTGGGGAAAACTTGGTTTAAGATTTTTGATCAGCTCCGTGAAAGCAAGGAATGGTGGAAAATACTACATGGTAGGGTAATGCTGAAATTTCCAGTACCACGGAGGTGGTAGGAATTTGGCTTGAATCTGTAAAATCTCTGGGTCAAAGTAACTTATATTTTCGAGGGCTAATGCTAAAATTTTCTTGAAGGCTTTTAAATTTTCAGGGTGACATGTTTTCAGGGTATTGTTTTTCATTCTCACAAGCTCCTTTGTTATATGATACAGTCACATAAAAACATTACCTTCTGTATTTGTGTTAAATTTTCAGGCATTTCGTTAGAAAGATAAGATCACACAAACATCAAAGATTGCTTACAAAGAGTATGATTAAATCTTTGATTTAGAATCAATAAATAAGATTTTTTGCGTGCCTTATTAAATAAATATCCCAAATCTTATATTGTTTTGTGCATTCACAAAAATACATAAATTGTGCAAACTTTATGGAAACATTAAGATTAATAACAACATTAATAATTTTTTAGGCACTATGGATGAAATCTTATAGAGGCCTGAATGATGTGGATTATGGTGAGGAATTTGGAAGAATCGTGTAAGAAGTCCAGAAGGGTCTTTCTTGCTATTGGGAGCAATAACTTGCATTTTCTAAGAATTCTGAGTGGTGAAGCAAGAATTGGGCTTGCGAGTGTTGAGATGGTTTTTAGAGATGCACCATAGAAAGCATTGTATTTGGATAGGTCACAACGTGGTATGGTAATTGCTCCCCTTAAGACCGAAATAAACTACAGAGTTGTAAACACAGCTCAGTCCATCACACAAACAAGGCCCCCATCCATTGACTTCATCTACACTTTCCACTGCATTGGGAAAGCAACCTACATAATCAAGGAACCCTCCCACCCCAGTCATACTCTCTTCCACCCTCTTCCGTTGAGCAGAAGACATAAAAGTGTGTCTACAAATACGAATAGATTCAAGAACAGCTTCTTCCCTGCTGTTATCAGACTTTTGAATGGATCTCTTTAATGTTCATGTTGATCTCCCTCTGCTCCTTCTTAGCAGCTGTAACATTGCATCCTGCACACTGTTCTGTACCCTGATGCACTTGTATAGTACGATCAACCTGTAAAGCAGGTAAGACAATACTTTTCATTGTCCCTTGGTATACATGACAGTAATAAATCAAATCAAATGCTTATTTAATGGCTTGATTGCTTGTCAGCCTCTTTAACTGAAAATCTTGTGTCATTAATATGAAGATCCCCATTTTACCACCCACTGTGAGGAACAGAGATGCTAATATCTCCAAAAAGAAAGTCTGACTAGGTATCTGACTCCAGCTCACTGCTTCTAGTTCTGAATCTCCAAGTTAAATACCTGACACCAGGGCCTTCGGGCATGCTTCATGGGCAGCAATCACATGCACCCTACGTTCATGGACTTTGGCACTTTTCAGCTTCTATGCATCTTCATAACACACCTCCAATCCACTTGAAGCATGCTGCTGTGGGGCCATACTGTAGCCATTAGCAATGCAATCCTACTGCAAGGACACTTAGTGTGCAAGGGATAGGAACCCAGCTCATGCATTAGACCAGTTGCATCTCAGGGCTGCTTGCTTGCTGGCTTAGGAATCAGTTATCCTGAGCTTTCCTCAAAGCTCACAGAATCTCTGCCTTGCTTTGTCTTTGTGTGCTCTTCTCCTTCAGACTGTGCTGGGCCCACCAACGTTAAGGTCACCATGATCCGGCACCATCTCTCCCAGTATTTGTTCTACCTTGCCGTTTAGTGCAGATATAAAGCTAGGAAGATTGTCATAGTTGTCAGCAGTTTTCACTCAAGTCAAGGGAAACACCCCTCAGTCAGAAGGTGCCAGTACATTTAAGTCAAATGCAGTCTTCAACCTTAGTCCAAGGGCTTGACAGTCAGTTGCTTGGGATCATCAAGGTCAGTGTTATCTTGTAAGTGAGGAGGAACTATATATGTGCAGCTTACCCCCTTTGTTATTCCTGATCTAATTAGGATTGCTTTCTCCTGAAATAAGAAGTGGCAGCAGCAGCACTGTAGCAGCATTCGGGCTCCATCGCGTCAATCCATTTCTTTTATTTTTCTTTTCTTCCACTTTTCTTATCTCTACAGCTCTTTCATACTATTTGCCCTTGGGGACCTTGGCTGTGACGGAACCGGTGGCATTGGCCTGTACAGTTTCAGGAATAAAGTTCTCTAATAGAAGTTCCTTATTTGCTCTGTGTGCATTGTTGGGGTTTGGGGGGTTGGTTATCCACGTGTTAGGTAGATAGTCAAAAAGTGAAGGAAGGGGAAAGAGACCAGAGACGTTGAAAGAGAGAAGGTGCAAGGGATAAAAGAGTGCTAAAGAAAGGAGAAAGACAGGTGAGCAAGAAAAATTAAAGATTTGTTCTTTAAATCTGGCACATACAAATGACTATGGAGATTGATGAAATACCAGCTGTGGTAGATTTTTCATTTTTAATTAAAGGACTCATTAGTTACTAAGACAGCTGCTTCATCAAAAACAAAAACAACTTGCAGTTAAACATTGTCTTTACTGCAGCAATATCTCTCAATGTACATTATACACCGAGTACTAGAAACAGAAGTTAGGAGGGACTAACTAAAGGCAGCAAAAAGGTATTTCTTGGGAAGGCTTTTGAAGTTGGAGGAGATGTTGTAACTGGAAATAAAGGAATTTTACAGAGGAAGGGTACAGCCATCAAAGTCCTCCATGGAGCAGAGGGCGAGGAATCCATCAGAGTCAGAAGAGACGAGCATGCAAGCTGAAATGCAGGCGTGAAAGAGGGTAAAATAAAGCAATACAAATAAGGATAAGAATTTTAAATTCAGTGCATTGATAGACAGGGTTAAGAAAGGATGGTGAGATCAGAGGTGATTGTTGAGTGGGACTTAATTGGAAGCATAATTCCTAATGCTGTAGATAATAGTGCAATAGTCTCGCAATTTTGTGCCTCATCATCCTATGCATTTTCAAAGTTAAGCATTGTGGCTAATTTGGCCACCGAAATGGCGGGTCAATCTGATTGTTTTTGATGACTTCAAATGAGGGATGAATGTGATCCAATGATTTGGGAGAACTTGCTTTTCTCCAAACAGTGCCTTGGATCTTTTTTTAAATTTCCATCTCAATATTAAAAGCATGGACTCAACATCTGATTTTGAAGTACTCTGTCTCAGTCTAGTTTATATACACACGTCTTAAAGAATGAACCAAAACTGGAAATTGCGAGAAAAGTTCAGCATGTCTGGCAGCATCTGTGAAGAAAAATCAGAGTTAACATTTTGGGTCCGGTCATCATCCCTCAGAATACCTGATTTTGTTTTTGTCTTAAAGAAGGAAATTTAAATTTATGAACTTCTGATTTGAGCCAAGAGTGCGGCCAACTGAGCCAAACTGGCAAGAAACTTAGAAGTTGAATGGCAAAAGAGCAGGGATTAAGGATACAAGATGTCAGCATGGCATTAGAGTATGCAGCTCAGAGGAGAGATGGACTTGGGATTCAAGGTGTAACATTTCTGGTACAGTGGCTTTGATATCAGTAATACAGAGTTAGAAAATGTTATGCCTTGTCTATGATTTCAGACAGGTAACAGTGGAATGCCGCAACTGTTCAGGAGTAAAAGATGATGGTAGAAGGCAAATTAATGTAACTGCCTATAAATGAAAATTGATCCATGGATATGAATAATTGCCAGCAAAGAGGTGACAAATATGAGGAGTCTGTGTAGTTGTGACTCAGTTGGTAGCACACTCACTTCTGAACCACAAGATCTCAGGTCAAAGCCCCACTGCAATGCTGGAGTGCATGTAAACCAGGGTTGACACTCCAGTACATTACTGAGGAAGCACTGTACTATCGTTAGTGCTATCTTTTAATAAGACATTAAACGGAAGCTCCATCTGCCTACTCAGGTGGATGTAAAAGGTCCATTCTTTTGTAAGAATAGACAAGTTATCCTCCCCTACTCTGGACAATATATATCCTTCAATCAGCATCACAAAAAAAAAAATCTGATCCTGATCTCAATGCCATGTTCACAATAAAAACAAAATATGGATACTTGACTTTAAGGCTGATGCAATCAAACAGAAGAAACTCATCCATTATGGAAGAAAACTGATACACATAAAAGGAATGACTGCAAGGACATTAAATATAGGTTACTGCACTAGATACAGAGCATGGCCAGTGTGAGGAGACTTCAGCAGAGTGAGGTGAAGGCTGAGTGAGTATATTGACTATACCTATTGGAAATTTGGTTCAATAAGGACTTTTGGTTCCAGAGGAGTAAGAGGTGCTTTGAGAGGTGTTTACAGTGAGATGTAAACTTTCCCGAGCATGAGCTGAAGAGAAAGAGAAGAAAAGGCATGAATCGAGAGGCTGACCTGTAGTGAGACAAGCAGCAGAGTAACGTCACAAACCAAAGGGCAATACCTGTGCAGGGAAATATATTGATTGGTAAAGAGGACTGGTGATTAGATCTGGCTTTTAAAGTAAAAGTGAGGTGTTTAGTTTGTGTTTAGATTTCTAATCTTCTGTCTTTTCTTAAAAAGTAGCTGCTTAAGTATCAGATTTTTCTTCATTTTAGTTTACACAAACAAAATATCATTACAATTAAGTGTAAAGAGCCAGAAACCTTGAGTAATTAATTTATAAATTAAATTTAATCACTTGTGATGCAGGATGGGTGATGTGTTGCTGCTGCAACGCATGGATGTTGCTGGACACCAATGTGATCCAGAGCAAACATATCTGTAGTGAGTGTTTGCAGCTTGAAGAACTTCAAATCTGAGTTGAAGAGTTGAAGTCCAAGTTTCAGACTGATCAGGGAAGGGAAGATTAACTGGACAGCTTGTTCCAGAGACTAGTCACACTTCTCAAATTAGATAATTCAAAATTAGTCTGTGGTGAGGGATAGGAAGGTATGATGACTGTGCAGCAGGTATGAGGGGTCAGTGGTTTTCAGATGAGGAGCTCTGGTGTCTGCAATTTTCTAACAGTTATGAGGCTCTTGTAAACTGACCACCGTACCTTGGCACAGGAAGCCATTCACAAGTGGAGGGAAGAAACAGGAACGTAGTCATGGTAGTAGATCGAGATACTCTCTGTAGCCATGAATGGGCGTTCCAAGCCTGTGTTACCTGCCCGGTGCCAGAGTTAAGGACATTTCTTGAGCAGGAGGGTACCAGTAGTCATTGTCTGCATTGGGAGAACTAGAAAGGAGGTTCTGTTGAAAGATTTTGAAATGCTGGGAGGTAAACTAAAAAGCTGAACCTCCAGGGTAATAATATCAAGATTGCTCCCTGAACCATGGGAAAACTGAAATGGGGTAAATAAAGTCAAGGAATTAAATGTATGGCTCAAAGATTGGAACAGGTGGAATGGGTTTGAGCAGAGAGGCCCAAGTACCGGGGTAAAAGGAGCTATTTCAGAATGATGGGCTTCCCTTATACCATGCTGGAAACAGTGTCCAGGTGAATCAAAAAACTAAAAGGTGTGGAGAGGGCTTTAAACTAATTTGTGGTGGCGGTTTTGGTGGGTGGGTGGGGTGGGATGGTGGGCAGAGGGGAAATATGGGTTGACAAAGCAAAAAGCTATTGCAGTATTATGGCTCAGCTGTCTGGAAAATGGTACCCAGAATGGGACAAGAAGAGACAGAGTATAGAAACATGGAAATATGGCAGTTAAATGGGATAAAAATAGTAGAAAGGCAAAATTAATAGCTTTTTACTTGAATGCATACAGTATTCAGAACAAAATAAATAAATTAGCAGCCCAAATACAGATTAATGAGTATGATCTTATAGCCATTATGGAGACTTGATTACAAGGAGATCAAAGCTGGGAATTAAATATTCAGGGATATGTAACTTTTTGAAAGGACAGGGTAAAGGCAGGAGAGTGGAATTGATGGTTCTCAGATCAGTCATGATCTCACTGAATCTCACTAGGAACAGATTCCATAGCTGAATGGCCTACTTCTACTCCTATGGTTTATGGTCTTATCCACTGAGAATGTTATGGTGAAAAAGAATGAAACAGCCATGTGGATCAAACAGAACATATCAAAGACACTCAGGAGATGGAGGATCTGACCCTATCCAGGCCCAGGAAGTGGTTCAGTTGAGATACAAGTTACTGTTCAAATCTGTGGCTTTGGTGAATACGTTGTTAAGAAAAGGAATGCTGATAATAGATTTGACAGAAGGGATCAAACAACATCTGCAGTCTGAAAACAATTGACAATTAGAGCGAACATTGAACAAAGAAAGCAGAGTTCAATGACCAGTGTAAGAGCAGATAGTCAAATGTAGCAGTCTCATTTTAGAGATTAATGAGAGCACAAGTTCCATACATATCAAGAAGTGAAGGTAGAGTACATAATGCATCCACCTTATCGAATTTTCTGTTATTATTTTAATTGCGGTGAACAAATCATCCCTTAAAATCTTAAACTCAAGGGAATATTGAAAGAACTGTGGATGCTATAATTTATCACAGATAAAATTAGAAATTGCTGGAAAAGCTCAGCAAATCTGGCAGCATCTATGGAGGGAAATCAGAGTTAATGTTTCGGGTCGAGTCACCCTTCCTCAAAACTGGTTTAACCTTTTAATTCCTAGATGAGTCAACATTACAATTTTTGAGGCTAACATATCTTTCTGGAAACTAAATCAGAAAATGGTGAAAAATACAGCATCTGTGGTGAGAGAAACAGATTGATCTTTGGGTTGGTCAACCCTTCTCTGTCAGAATTTAGAGGAGTGAAATATTTTCAGCAAGGCATAGTCGTTAGAGGATTAAAGAATAAAAAGGGAGGTCTGTGATATAGCGAATACACAAGAAATTAAATGTGCAAGATCAAAATAGACAGGTGACCACAGCAAAAGATTTACCTGGAGGCAGTACATATGGGAAATGAGAATCATCATCACAATTCTCATCTTAGATCGAGCTTCATGGGAACAGTAAAGGATGAAACCAGAAAGGGTACAGTAGCAGTAGGCCAGAGAATTAAACTGACTAATGACCATAAGTCACTCGTCACATTTGCAAATGCTTCCTAAGGTCTGGTGTCCAAAACCGAATGTGGTATTCCTCAGTGCTGAATTCCAAAATCTTTGAGATGAAGACCAACATTCTATTAAACGTTCTGACTACATTTTTCACAAATGCATGAGCTTTTACTGACATGTCTATATGGATACCTAAATCCCTTTGTTCCTCCACTGCTCTTAGCTTGATGGTAGGTTGATGTAGAATTGATAAGACTTCACCATTTATATCAGCAAAAAGAAACATGAAGTTAAAGTTTTTCATCATGTACTAATCAGGACTGAAAAGCAAGAGAGCTGACTTCAGCATATTTTGAACAATATTAGAGGTGACTTTTGAAGTCAAAGTCCTTTCTGATTTTTAGGATCCTTTCAACTTGAAACAGAGTGATATCTTAGCAATGGAGACAGAGATGGCAGCTGAGCCAATACAGCCATTGCTTTAACTAAAAACTACATTTGAAAGAATTGAGAGGTTGAAAATGAGGTGATATGAAAGAAATATATTTGTGGAAAGAAGGGATTAAGTAAGCATAGTTTTGCCGTTCTTGGCACATTGGAGAGGAAGAATGGTAACTCACTAATTAAAAGGGAGTCTATGGAGATAGTACTCTAATACACCTCCATTTGGAAACTTGTTTCAATAACAGCTACAATGCTGCTGCTATTGGTCATTCAATTTAGCATACAAAATTCTTTCTTTTAGTTGTTAGGTAATAAGCTTTACCCATTCTTCTACATCAATTCTATGTCACAGAGGAAAAAACTTCTTTGCAACCATCATGATACTTCACATTGCTCAAATCATACATCAATATTATGCAAACATAATAAAAAAAGGTGTGAATCCTGCATATTTTAACAACCAATGAACACAACTGAACGGCTCAATATCAGTAGCATAACTAAGTGGGTGAAAAGAGCATTCTGTTCAAATAAATCATGTTATTCCAACTTGATCTCAAAATGATATAACACACGAAATACACCTCAAGTAATAGGAGTATTTTATGATGTTCTTCCCCTTCACGCCCCAAACAGAAAAACAGACAACAAGCAAAGCAGCAGCTGACTGAAGATTTCAGTTGAAGTTGGAAACCACAGTTCACTGCCTGAGGTGGTCAGCCACTGCACAAACATTCTTAAACACCAAGCACAGACATTGCACTTTGCAACTAATGTTCAGCAGCTTGCCCCACAAACATTGATCATTGAACTGTTCTCCAAAGTACATTCTTTGAGATTCATAGAATTTTCACTTGTTCTACAATCTCTGAAGTTGGCAGGACAAGATGATAATGTTGTTATACAGGAATAGGCAATCTTTACCTCTATGAATAGAAACATAGGCTGAGATTTTCTGTTTTCAAGTTCAAGTACGATGTTAGGCTGATGACATATCCAATATGCCAGGAGTGGGTGAACTCCTATAATCTTGTGCTACTTGAATTATTCGGTATGTGAGTTATGCACAAATTACTTTTTGAATCATGTGGTGGGCAAGCCAGAAATTCTTGGCATTGGCAGGACCTTTGGGGTTCATAGAGCTGGCATCATATTTAAAGGCCACCTAGACACCCCTTCAGACTCTCCAAGCCAGAACCTCCCCTCAAAATGTGATGATTACTCCCAGAAGCCGAGAAATGCCTGTGTTCTCCCAGCCTCCTGCCTACCTACCTTGGATTCCAGCATTTTTTTGTCTCCTTCCACAAAATCAACAGGGAGAAAGTGAGGACTGCAGATGCTGGAGACCAGAGTCAAAAAGGGTGGTGCTGGAAAAGCACAGCCAGTCAGGCAGCATCTGAGGAGTAGAAGAGTCAATCTTTTGAGCATAAGCTTTTCATTAGGAATGTGGGGGAGGACCAAGAGGGCTGAGAAACAAATGGGAGGTAGGTGGGGCTGGGTGGGGGCGAGGTAGCTGGGAATACAATAGGTAGATGAAGATGGGGGTGATGGCGATAGGTTGGAGTGGAGAGTGGAGCGGATAGCTGGGAAAAAAAGATGGAGAGGTAGGACAGTTCAAGAGGGTGGTGCTGAGCTGGAGGGTTGGATCTGGAATAAGGTGGGGGGAGGGGAGATGAGGCAACTGGTGAAATCAACATTGATCCAGTGTGATTGAAGGGTCCCAAGTCAGAAGATGAGATGTTCTTCCTCCAGGCGTCCTTCCTCAGGCAATGGGTGGCTAGAGTCTGGTGGTGGAGGTGGTCCAGGGCATGCAGGCCCTTGGCGGAGTGGGAGGGTGGTGGGGTTGTTCAGTGCATGTGTCCCAGAGATGCTCTCTGAAACTTTCTGTAAGTTGGCGCCCTGTCTCCCCAATGTAGAGGAGACCACATTGGATGCAATGGATACATTTGTTGACGTGTGGGGAGGTGCAGGAAAATCTCTGCCAGATATGGGAGGATTCTTGAGGGCCCTGGATGGAGGTGTGGATGCAGGTTTTACACCTCTTGTGGTGGCATGGGAAGGTGCTGAGAGTGGAGAGTCGGTTGGTGAGGGGCACGGAACTAACAAGAGAGTCGTAGAGGGAATGGTCTCTGCAAAACGCAGATAGAGGTGGGGAAGGAAATATATCACTGGTGGTGGGGTCGGTTTGTGGGTGATGAAAATGGCGGAGGATGATGCTTTGAATCTGGAGGTTGATGGGGTGGAATGTGAGGACCGAGGGGGTTCTGTCCTTGTTGTGATTCGAGGGGTCCGGTTCAAGGGCAGAAGTGTGGGAAGTGGAGGAGATACGCTGGAGGGCATCGCTGACCACATGGGAGGGGAAATTGCAGTCCTTGAAGAAGGAAGCCATCTAGGTTGTTCTATGGTGGAATTGCTCCTCCTGGGAGCAGATGCGGCAGAAGCGGAGGAATTGAGAGTAAGGGATAGCATTTTTACAGGAGGTAGGGTGGGAGGAGGTGTAGCCCAAGTAGCTGTGGGAGTCGGTGGGTTTGAAGTAAATGTCTGTGTTGAGTCGGTGCCAGAAATGGATATGGAGAGATCCAGGAAGGTGAGGGAGGTATCTGAGAGAATAGGGATCACCTGGACCATCTCGTGGTCAACGATGCCCTTCAGCGCATCTCTTCCATTTCCCACACCTCTGCCTTTGAAGCCCAGCCCTCAAATCGCAACAAAGACAGAACTCCAGCATCCCCTCCCTGGTCCTCACCTTTCACCCCAACAACCTCTGGATACAATGCATCAGCCTCTGCCATTTCCACCAACTACAATCAGATCTCACCACCAGAGATATATTTCCCTCCCCAATCCTATCTGCGTTCCAAAGAAATCATTTCCTCAGTGATTCCCTTGTTAGGCCCACATTCCCAAACAACCCAGTCTCCACACCCAGCACCGTCCCTTGTGCAAGAGGAACTGCACCCTTACCTTCCCCCTCACCAGCATCCAAGGCACCAAAGGATCCTTTCACATCCAGCAGAGATTTTCTTGCATATCTAAACTCCTCATCTACTGTGTCCATTGCTCTCGGTGTGGTCTCTCCTACACTGGGGAGACAGAATGCCAACTCGTGGACAGTATCGGGGAACATCTCTGGGACACATGCACCAAACAACCCTGTGGCCAATCACTTCAATTCCCCATCCCACTCAGCCAAGGGCACGCAAATTCTGGGCCTCTTCCACTGCCAAATCCAAGCCACCCGATGAATGAAAGAAGAACGCCTCATCATCTGCGTTGGGAGCCTCCAACCAGACGGCATCAATGGCAACTTCACCAGTTTCCTGATCTCTCCTCCCCCCACCTCATCCCAGATCCAACCCTCCACCACCCTTTTGAACTGTCCAATCTGTCCATCTTCCTTCCCACTATCTGCACCACCTTCTCCTCGGAACTATCACTATCAACTCCCATCTCTGTATCTACCTATCACCTTCCCAGCTACCTACCCCCCCAACCCCACCCCCACGCTTCTACTCATCTTTCAGCCCCCATTCCCCCCACATTCCTGGTGAAGGGCTTATGCCCAAAACATAGACTCTCCTGCTTCTTGGATACCGCCTGACCTGCTGTGCTTTTCCAGCGCCACACTTTTCGATAGGCATCTCATACAACCTGAAAGCCTGCAAACTTCAGCATCACAAGCTTAATGGGCACTCAAAGGCCCACATTCACCTCATTGTTCCTGCCCGTTTCACTGCATTCTTACTTAGTCATGACAGCTCACATCACACCAAGTTATGCTCTCAAAATTCCCATCACACTGACTCTTTTTTTCTCACTGGAGAACTAACTGACCCTGACCTGGCCGGAAGTACAAGGATTGAAGGAGGGTGTCAGCTATCAGGATTACCCCATTTTGAGGAGAGGAGTGTAGAGCTGGCCAGGGAAAGCCAGGACCATTGCTATGGTAATGGGAGAGGCAGTGACGGGCCATGAACCTCCTAAGCAACATTGTGATCCCTTCTTCTCAGTTGTGCAGGAAACAAAACACATTGATCTCAATAAACTGCTCTAGATCTTCACTAGCTAATTCTTTCAATCCACTTATGCAGGCACCAGCAGCACCTAGGAGTCCACACAATGAAAAAGGCTGCAGCCTGAACCTATTGTTGCATTACCACCTCTGAGGACAAGCACTGTAAGAGGTCGCAATGGACAAAACACCTATCTGCACTCTCCACTGGCTCAGAAACTGTCAGAGTATCTCAGAGACACAATCTGGTGAGCACAAATGGAGAAACACCAAAGATCTCTGACAAGCTGAAGACTGTTGGAGACCAAGCATCTCCTCAGTCCCGTGCAGAAAGGTCTGTTGCTGTCCTTGGCCATGTGAGATGGTTAACCTGCAGAGGTAGGCGGAAGTGAGGACTGCAGATGCTAGAGATCAGTGTCAAAAAATGTGGTTCTGGAAAAGCACACCCAGTCAGGCAGCATCTGAGAAACAGGAGAGTCGATGTTTTGAGCCTAAGCTCTGACCAGCTGTGCTTTTCCAGCACCACACTTTTCGACTGCAGAGATAGGCACAGAACATCAGGCAAGAATGCCAGATAGCTTTTGACAGACTGGAATGAAAGGTAGAGGAATCCTTCAGTATTTTTCAGCAGAATATTTCTTGGCTGTTAGATGTAGCTTCAGACCTGTATTTCATCAGTGTCCATGGCAAGGCTACAGGATGATGAAGCAATATGACTTCCCACCAGTGCCCTATCATTTCAAGTTGCTCTCTCTTGGGTGGAAGGAGGGGTCGAGGAGAAAAAACCCTTATAAGGGCACATAATATGGCACACAGTTTTAGTCATTGTACAGCATAAGCACTTTTGTCAAGATATCTTCATCTGAATTGTTCTAATATCTGTTATAATTTTATTATCTCAGAAGAGCCAGAGAAAGTTCTCCAAACTGAAAGATATGGAGCATCAACAATTAGCAAAAAACATTTGCTGCATATCAGTCATCCCACTTTGTCTCTGATAACTAGCGAAGTGGGGATTGCAAATAGTCTAATTGTCATGGAATCATATAGCTATCAATTAAAAGTTGCAGTCAGGGGCCTAAAGATAAATCTCAGAGACACTGAGCATCTAGGAGAGTAGCTAGGACTCGGGATGTCCAGTTGGTAGACCCCTCACACGCAGCTTGAAGTGACATTGGTATCTGTCAGGTGCCCACAGGCAGGATACAGGGCTTCTGGAATGGTGTTATACAAGGCCACACATCTCAGCCCTGAACTATGCTCACTTTCAAAAAGGCAGTTACTTAGACCTCCACCGTGGGTGCTGCTTTGCTGATTTTGAAATCTTATTGTGCAGTTGATTTGCACATCAATATGGTGAGCTTAAGACTTGGCATTCACTTCAGTTACTTCCAGGCTCTGCCTGTGACCCGCAAAATAACCCCATCCCTTCATACTTGCTTTTGTTTCATAGTCCTGTGCCTCCAATAATCTTTTATTTCCTCAGTCACTGAATACAAGTAGACGAATGCTCAAACTCGAGCTACCAAAAACCTCAGTCACTTACTTTATTTACATCCCACCCCCTTGACATATCATATCCATTTCATGAACGGATTTTCAGGACAGCTCCCACTGATTGAACTGGTCCCTGAACCAAATTTGCAAGATGGCTATATGATTATGTGACCAGCAAAGCCCGGACTGAACGTGCTCAACTGCCAGGACTGTGTCCAATTTCCAGGCTGCAATGGCTTGGAACTATAAACACGGTTAGACCAAGCATCTCGATGACCGTGGCCAAATGACTAGACTGGACATGGTTCAGCTGCTGGACTGGTATCTCCCCTTTCACACATCACAAAGCTCTTCAAACATATCTACTGTGCATGTCACATAAGCTGCCAGCACACGCACCATCTCTTAATGCAGCTCTATGACACACACCATGCACCCCTCATTGTTTCACAGTTCTTGCCTCTCTTTCGGCATTAAAATCCCCTTTTCTGTCACAAGCCACCTGACTGTCAGCCTATACTAAAGTTTCCTTTAAAACCACAAGTTGTGTTTGATGCTAAAGGGCCCTCTCTAAAACAGAAGTTGTTGCCTGACCTTGTCCATTGACGGACCACCTGAGAAACCAATGCGAGTGCATTGCCATTGCTCAGTTTGGTGGCATGGTGGTCCAGTAAGGCAATGTGCCTTGGTCATAATGTAAGTGCCGGTCACAGTTGTAGCAGCTCCAACTCAAGTGAAGAGAATGAGCTTTGCAAAGATATCAGCAGAGGTAGCAATAGCTATATATTTGGTTGACCTGAAGACAGTGAATCAACATCACTGCCACATGCAGATGAGTAATTGGATCGGGCAGAAATTTAACTGGAAAAGGGAAGTTAATTCCAACAAAGCAAGGTACTTAATGAAACGCAAATCAGTGCAGATCGGCTTTTTGCCATCTAAGGACAAATAACCAAATTGTGAATATTTAACTTGAGGGTGAGAACCCGATTGTTGGATTCTTGGCCAAGTTTATCAGAATCTCCATTATTCTTGACACCCTGGGGGGGGCAGAGAATTTCAGGCAGTCAAAAAAAAACAGATTTATGCTAAACTCTCACAAACACTCATTTGGTCCCAGCTGGACTACAGTGACAATTTTTGACAACAATATTTAGGAAAGATTTCAAGGCCTTAGGCAGGGGACCAGCACCTAGGATTCAGCTATCCAGAAAGACAAGAAAATCTGGGTTTTTCTCCCGAGAGCAGAGAAAGTTAAGGGAAGATCTGATAGCAATGTTCAATAAGAGTAAATAAAAAGAAACCACATCCAATAGTAGGTAGATAAGAAAGAAGAAAAGACCATTTTAAATTAAGTGAGAAAATTAAAAGTGGATATGAGAAATTAGTTTTAAACACTGAGTTGTTATGGACCGGAATATGCCACCTGAAACAGCAGTTAAAACAAATTCAATAATAATTCTTAGAAGGAAAATTATTAATCGTTTGAATGGGATAAAAGAATTATTGAGCTATGGGAAAAGAGCTCACTGAATAGCTGTTTCAAACAGTGATACTGGCAAGACAAGCCAATGGCCTCCTCCTACACTGTAAGGTTCTATGATTCTCATGATGTATGAATAACACAAAAATAGAAGTATAGGAGTATAAAGAGCAGGAAACTTCCTATGTTTAAAAAGAGAAAGAATTGGCAATATTAGAGGACAAATACTGAACATGTTCCTGTGGCATTTCTTTTTCTCTATTTTATTGGAGGCTGTAAAACAAAGGTCAAAGAAATGACATAAGAATGAATCAAGTACTGAGTTTGTTGCAGGAATATATCAAGAAAGTTTGTTTCTCTATATATATTGCATACTTAAAGCACAATCTTAAATTAAAAGCAGCTTGAAATTTACACTATAACTGGATTGTATAGCATGTAATATTTGGGAATGCTTACAAGACCAAAGGCTTGATATTGTGAATTGCAATGGAGGCACCCACATCAGCAGCATTATTGTTTTCTTTTGGTTAATTTCACTTTGTTGCAGGAGCCTTCAGTGCAAATGACAACAGTCAATGGATGACGTATGATAACTATATTAAAGCATTAATGGTTTTGATGCAATCATGTGTAATGAAATGGATTCCAGTGATATTCAGCAAACAGATGTTCATTCGCAATGCATAGTGTTTCTAAATCTATGAAGTACTGGTTATCATTTTTAACACATCAGTAAACAGAGAACAAAATCTGCATTTAGTTTGTGTTAAAAAAAAACAGATGAAATTTCTGATCACTTAAGAAATATTACCTTCTGATTATTATTCTTTCTAAAATAATTAGGTTCGGATTAAAGGAAAGTGTTATCAGACCTGGTCAGTCGCACATGTAAATTGGAAGGAGAATGTCTTGTTACTTCAAGTTTACTTTTAAAAACTGAACTGAAATGAGAAAGAGCTGTTTTAAGAACTACTTGAAAGGATGTTTGTTTGTTTTGAAAACAAATAACATGACAACCATGCCAGGCATTGTGTAAACAACTCTTTAACAGAGCAGTAACTGTGGATTGGGTCTCATGTAATTGAGCAGCTTGGAGCTGGAAACAATTTAAAGAGAGGTGTGTGGTTCTTCCCCAGCTCAGGAACAGTGTCTCTGTTCTCTGCAGTCAAAACTTACTGCAAATTTGAAGAAAACCAGTTAATCTTTCCTACAGCAGCTATTGTAAGCTGTGGCTTTTAAATGATAGGTTAGAGACTTTTTATGAATGAGCTGACCACCATTTGTCTATTACCAACCTGTTGAATATCCAGAGAAAGATGACTGAAGCAATGTGCTGGCCAGCAGAAGAATCCTAAAGATCATTCAATGACAGAACCAAGGTAGACAAACGACTGAACTGTCTTTCTAGTTTTCCATTCTGTCCATAACTTATTTTAGCAAGTCTTTTTGTCTGTCTGTGTGTGTATAAAAGGGATGGGTTATAAACGGATTAATGTCTTAATTAGTAACGTATATGCCAATAGTTTATAACTGCTTATTTGTAGCTAGAATCTAATTACTTGTAATAAGTATAATATTGTTCAGTATAGAATCCTGGTCATGCTTTCTATCAATCTGGATCTGAAAGTCAGGCAGATTGAGGAACTTTGTGAACTTCTAACACCCTCCTTAATGATGGGAAACAATCTTGTCATGTGCAAAAGTGCGACTCATCACAGTCAACATAGAAAGACACTAATGGTCCTTGTGGACATGGAACATATGAACAATTTACAAGCAAGTCTAGAAAAGTGGAGGAGAGACTGAAGTGTTTTGAATAAAATATACAGATATGATATATATTTGGTAGAAATTAACTAGTCAGTAATTCAGCAGAATAGTTAAGCCACAAAACACGAGGCACACTTAGTTTTGTCATGAAAAATACTACTCGCAGTTACACTGAGTTGAAAAATTTCAAGTTACTGGACATAATTAGGTTTTTTTAAATGCCATGACTGCAGTTATTAAGGCAAACTAAGAAATATAGCAAAGTTGTAAAGCTGATTCATTGCTTTAAATATTTGTTATTCTTCATGTTGGATATGATGAATTATTTTGTTTTTTTTTACTCACAATTATTCATTGTTATGCCTCGTTTACTCTGTCCAAAGCTTGAAAATGTATTAGACAAGAGAAATATAGGATCTGAAGGTTAATGACACTATGTAGCTGAGAGACTGGTACTGCAGTAGTACCAGTTTTTATTTCAAAACAGACTAGGAAAAGCATTATATACTATGGAAGATACCAGCCTGAAGGAATGCATTGTTGTATTAAATCTCTGCGGGATACAACAATATATTTGATTTCCGAGTATGCAGGAAGATGAACAAATCTTATGAATAAATCAAGTCTTGCAATGATTGTACCTCAACTGCCTTCAGTTGACCTGCTGTATCATTTCTCAGGAACCAAGCCGCGTTAGTGAAAGGTTAATGCAGACAGTCCCAGTGTGGGACCATTTTTCTCCACCTTGTTAAATGAATGTAGTCCCTCACTGCTCTAGCTGACTGACAGTGGACAAACCCTGGCCTGATGAACCTTTCATGCTCAGAGCTGATGCACCTCTCTAGATAAGCGGTAAGCCAAAGTCTAAGCCTTCATACCCTCTATTCAGTCCCTTGTGTGCTGAATACTGTATCAAGGTCTGAGAAACCACTGTAAACATTTATGAAGGACAGTCTCTGTAGAAAGGTTGTCAAATTGATTTCCTTTCCATCAATTTACTTCCTTTAAAGAAGTTCCCATGGAATTATTTTTCTGCTCCTCTCAAAGGTGTGAACTTTAGTATGTAAATGGGGGATACTTCATTATCTTCTCCCCATGCTCAACTTTTTCTCTTTTCTATGTATAGCTTCAGATGGACATGGTCAGCCCTAGCCTGATGGGGAGATGTATGAACTAGAAGATAAATCCAACGTGGCAATGGTGTCCCAAACACCATAAAACCACAGTAAAACTGCATTCTTACTTGAAAGATGGTGCACCCTTTGCTCATTAGGATTCTGCCATCATGGAAATGTACTGCAAGCAATCCTGACTGGCATGTTGAAAAAGCCCTCTACTTGAATGATAGGCCCAGGCAAGAGGTATTAATTCCTTGCCAGAGATTGGCTTCTAAAGTTGTCCCACAATTTGGAAAGAAGCACTTACAAAGGATTCTGGCTAAAATCAAAGATTTATCACTTGGATATTGCATCTTCTCTGTTTGACAATAAACACATGCACATGTGTTATCTGACTATCTTACCTCATTTCATATCCCTGTGTTTTTACTTTGCTAAATTGTATGACCTCTCAATATTTTTACAGATAGTTAGGAATCTAAATAAATGTTTCAATACTCCTTCCTTTACTTAACAATCTTTGCAGCTGCTAATTTCTCTCAATTCCATACAGAACAATGTGACCAACTGTCTGATGTATTTGGTGGTCTATTTTTCACTTTGATCCTGCATAATACAATGTGACATATATGCCCTGTTTGGAAGCAGATTTAGATTGAATCAATCCAGCAATAGCTCATAAAACTGAATTTCAGTTGAATACATTGTGAAAATGCTTAACAAATAGCGATATGCTGTACTGCATTTTATTTTAAGTGATGGTATTCTATAATCTCAAGTGCATATTGAACCTAACTGGCCCCACCTTCAGCTTGATGAAGGAGAATGACAGATATGAGAGAGAGTTTATTGCTTCTCTCGATGTCCCATGACAGCCTGTGAAACAGGTCAGGCTTACAGGCAAGCAGCACCATGTTGCTGATGTCTTTTCCATTGCCTTTCAATTAAAATGGCAATCGTGCTCACATCTCAGGTCTGTTACTATTTAAAAATAGTGTTAACGCTAACTGCACTACAAAACATAGCATTTTTTGAGTTAGTGAATTGAAATTAGCAGGTCATCGGTTGCAACACCAGGAATTATAAAGACAACTAAAAAACGGAATAAAGGCAATTTGATCCAGCGACCCTGTTTCTTCTCTGCTTGTACAAGCTGTGAAAAATGACTGCTTCTTTAACTGTGCATGAGATTTTGCAAATTAAACATTCCTTTGGTTTTCAAAAATAATAATTGAACCATTATAAAGATGTTCCTTCTCTCACAGATGTACAATAGAAAAGAATTAATTATCTGAAGACCAACAAATGATATTATTTTATAACAGCTTCATTTTCAGTGCTGCAGCTACATTCATTCACTTTAAGTGTGAGAGTTAGTGCAGCAATTTATTAATATTACATATTTCATTTTCCTACCTAATTTCCTACCAACTGACAAGGATTAAACTGTTGAACAAAAGAAGAGGAAACGTTTGAGAAACAATTTTATTTAACTTGTACAATGAACAACTAAGATTTAGTTGAATCAAAGTTAACATTTCTTGATTGGATAGATCTTCTAAGCAAATTCAGCAGATTGCTTTTAGAGTTTGGTAATGACTATCCTTCTAAAATGGCCAGGATTTTCATAATTTTCTTCTAAATGTAGAAATAGGTGCATCTGGCGGCAAACTCACTGGAACCATTTATGTCAGAACTCATCATATTGTTCACCCATCAGTTTTTTAAAGAGCTGACAGGAAAACAAAGGGGAGTATATCAGGCATCTTGACACTGGTGACCAGAAGTTGCCTTTCTGGATCCTAAAGTCTGCTGGTAAGGTCTAAGCTGGAGATCCAGCAACAAGAAGCTAACTTATTTTTATCTTCTTGTTGCAGGTCCAGATCAGGGGAGAAATGGGTAAGGGGGTCTAGGCAGTAGGCTTACTTGCAGAGGCATTGGCTCGAGCAACTAGAGGCAGGTGCCATGGTTACCCAGTTGGAAAGGAATCCACCTTTCTTGTCAACCAGACAAGAAAGGTTGGAGATCAACAAGGTGGCATGTAGTTAATAATTGAATAATTAATGGATTTTAATTGCTGGTGAGTTGAAAAACTCACCCATGGATCTTCTTGCCCAGCATGTAATTGCCAGGGCTGTGAGAAAGGTGAGTATTTTTCTCCAGAGAGACTTGACAGATAATTTCTCATCATCTTTTACACAACCTCCAGTGAAGGGAAAGTTCTGCCTAATAATACACAAAATTTACTTGGAAAACAGATAACTTGGGAGGAGAAATGGATGAAAACACACAAACTTTGCTCTACTGCATGTGCTGTTTGTAGTTTGCTCCATATTCGTATAAGATTCATTGGAAAGTCTATTAACAAAGTGGGCAAGTTCTGACATGGACCTGTCTACATCAGCTCCATAACTTTTCTTTTCCTCAGTACTATGTTCTCTGAGAGGTGCGCAATATTATTTTCATTGGCGGGAACAAAAAAACATGAGGCGGCTTGAAGTCTCTGCTTCGAACATTTGAGCATATTTCAAGGAAAAACAGGCTGAATACGGGAATCAATGCTCACAGACAGAGTGAAACTATGCCATTTACACAGCTGCTTCTCAGTGAGGCTCCTCCAGTGGGATTTGTTTTTATTGTTTCTGTTTGTGCATGTGCACATTTATCTGCATGCATGTGCAAACAAAGTAAATTTTTTTTATCCCATGTGGGAGTTCAAACAAAGTAGAGGTGGCTGAATGAAGCAGAGGTAATCATAATCACGGTGACTGTTTATAATGTAGTTCTTCAATGGTCACCTCATATTACATTCTAATGACCTTAGATTTGATCGAAGTGGACACTGTTACATTTAAATTAAATCCAGATTTTGGGGTTACTAAAATTATCACAATAATCAGAAGATTCTGGCAGCAGGGAAAGGGATAGATGCATGTTAAAGCTAAATGAACCAGCTGGTGGACATTGCTACACATTGTTATGATTCCATTAGCTAACTGTAAACCAAAATTACCAAACTTACTCAATGGACTTCAATGTAGATGTTATCGACAAGATTCCACTATTTCTAACATGAATCAGAACCAAAGCAAACTACACACAAATTCACAGATAAACAATATTTCAAATTAAAAGGTAAATGTCAACTTAAGTATTTGACACACCAAAGCACATCTTACACAAGTATCCACAGCACTTCCTAATATACGTGTAAGCATGCATCAATACTGTGCCACAATATACTGCTCTATAACTATGGCAGGAAGTTCAGGAGTTTTCACTTTTAAGTCTCATGGCAAGGCACACATCTCTTTCCTTTGGATCATGACAGTCCTGATGGTATAATTTTCCGAAGTTCTTATTTAACTGACCAAATCATAAAAATTTTGTTTGTCTGCATCTCAGAAAGCAACAAGCTCTTCAGCATTTCTGAACTATTTTCACAGTTTTCTTCGTTTTCAACATTTTCTCCATGGGCTCCCATAATTTTTCCTATCAAACTGAAAACCTGACCTTGTCCTGAGAGCTATTTGTTTCTTCTCACAGGAATTGTGTGAGATTTGCCTTCTGTCTGTTTGCATCTGCATCAGTCTTTGCAGATTCTCTGCTGCTTGTTTTCTTCCATCTGCTCCTCTGTCTGTACCTTTCCTTTTGTCTGTCAGCCATGTAGTTCTACTTCTAACTTCCTTATGGCTGGTACTGCTACCAGGTCATGGGATACCAGATCATGTAGATTATTATTTATTATTCAAGAAATTTGCAATTGATCCTTTTATAATTCATGAAAACTATAGAAAATCCTCTTTTCAAACATATATTAATTCAGATTCTTTAGACATTTTACTAAAACTACAAACTTTTCTTACAGCATTGCTCCTAAATTAATCTCATGGCTTAACACATACACTGAAGTTAATTTTGAATTTGGATGTCTGCTTTTGCAAAAAGTAACCCAATGACATAAATATGCTAGCCCTTTGAACATAAGATCATAAGAAATATGACCAGTAGGCAGCCCTGCAAGGCTGCCCCAGCATTCAATAGGATCATGCTTGATTTGCTTCATTTTCTGTTGTTCTTTCATGGCAGCTTTTTATGTCTTTCAACTTCTCGAAATTTCAACAAGCTATCTACCTGCTATTTAAATACTTTCAGTGATCTAGACTCTAGAAATCTCTGGAATAGAGAATTCCAGATATCCAAGAGAAGAAATTCCTTTGCATCCTGTAACTCTTATCCTGTAGCTATGACTTCTAGTCTGAGAATTCCTCACTAATGTAAATATCTTCTCACGTCTACAATGTCAAGCCTCCTCAGAATCTTGTCTGCTTCAAAAAGATCACCTCCCTTTCTACTAAAGATGAACAAATAAAGGCCTAACTTGTTTATCAGGACGTCATAAGTCAACTGCTCTATCCAAGGAATCAGCTAAGCGAATCTCTTTTGAACACCCTTCAATGCTAGCATATCCTTTTTTAAATACAAGGACGAAAAGTGCACTCAGTACTCCAGGTGCAGCCTCATCAACATCCTATGCATTTGAACCAAGACTTCTCTATACGTAAACTGAAATCCAAAATTCCATTTGACTTACTTGTTTTACCTGCATACTAACTTTGTTCATTTCAAGTACAAGAACCACAAGATCTCTCTGTGCTGTACATTCTTTGAGTCTCTAATGCCCTGGAACTCAGTCACCTGATGGTCCATTCTAGAAGAAAACTAAGAGTCAACCACACTGCTGTTGATCTGGAGTCACATGCAGGTCAGACAGAGTAAGGATGGCAGATATCTCTCTGGAAAGGACATTAGGAAACTAGAGGAGCTTTTATGACAGTCACAACGGTGACAGAGTCATCATTAGGCGCGCTTTTAATTTTACCACTTGCCATTGTGGGATGTGAACCCATGTCCCAAGAATATGGGTTCATGGTTGAACAGTTCATTGACATTGACATTGCCATTACAAAAAGAAATCATGCTTTAAATTAATTTTGTGAAGATGGCAGCACCTCTGGTCTCCACTGTAATAATGTGGGCCACTGACACCTCATGCTCCACCACTTCCTCTTGAGCCAACCTGGCTTGTCGCCAGGTCAATCTCTGAATTGCCAAAATTATGAGGGTGGGAGCTAACAAGCTTCAGCATAACCAATGGGATTTTGAATACAAAATGCATAGGACCTTTCTCTAGTTAGATAAGGCAGCTGGCATCCTAGTTAGCAGTTACTGAATAATTGAGATCTACATTAACAAAGAAATTGTTAGCATATATTTTTGCTTCTTTTCCCCATTCAGACACATTATCTGCCTGACTTTCTGTTAATTTCAAAGAATGATAACTTGGGTGGGTTCTGTTATGCACCTGTTACCCTCTTTGCCAGAGACTTTGCATTTTGCTTTCTTCTGATTGACATCCAGGCAGTAAAGACTAAAATCTACTCCATTATATTGAGATAGCCCTATTTGTTCTGAAAACAGCTGGAAATACTATATAGTGAGCTCATTTCTCAGGGCAAATTGTGAAAATAAAATGGTAGTCCACTGAACTTACAGCCATTCTGATCAATTCATGGGAGAGGTAAAGGTGAACTTATGTACCGGATCAGTCAATGAGGAGGGCTTGTTCAAAGACAAGAAAGAAAGGCTTAGGTAGCTTGTTGTTAGGTTTGCACTGAGTGGCCTCGTAGTAGTTTTGTTTGTTTCTACCTAAAGCTTAATTAAATACAATTGTGTATTTGGCCCACTAATTGAACAAGGCGCATGTTTGAAAGGCATTTATGGTGAAGTGAACTCAATTTTGATTTTAACTATTAAGCTTTAAAGCTATGTTTGAATCAACCTGTGCGGACACATTAGGACTAGTTCTGTGGGAAGTGGGACTTGCCACAGTGGAAGTTGGCACAAAATCCAGCGCATTGCTGGAACATATGAATCAGGATTGCATGCACAAATGTCATTGTGCTGGGTACTAAAACTGAGAGAACATCCAACAGTTTTTTGAAATGAAATCTTTCACACCCAACATGATATCCCTACTTCATCCTCTAAAGAATATACTACAGTTTGAACAATCCACAACATCAAGCTTATGAGCATTAGAAAAATAAAAGGCTGGATTTAGATGCACATTGAATCAGTTCTTTCCAGGCGAAGGGAAATCTTTCAGACAGTCGATGAAAATGTCTCATGACTGCCAATTTATATGTTTTTACATCTTAACAACAATAAGTTTGGAGCAATCCCACTAAAATTTTATTGTAGTAATCAGTTTAAATTAATAAGATGCATGTGAAAGATTTTATTGCATACATCTTTTCATACTTAGAGCGTCTTTTCTCAGTTTTTCAGTCTCTGTTTTCTTCTTTCCTAATAACTTGTGGCTGGTAAAGAGCAAATTTTCTTGTGAGTGTGGACAGAAGGAGATGAATCATTGAAGAATTATTTTCAATGTTGGAAATGAAATTCAAATACATTTATTCCCTGACATATCCTGTAAAAGCCAAATTTTTGAAAATACATTTCAAATGTTATGGATGTCTGACAAGATTTGTATCTTGATATGAAAGCAACAGATGACTCATGCTGACAATTGCTGAAGCAGCCAGGTTCACTGAACCACTGAAATTGTCAAATCCAGCAGGGGCCCTGAGCATCCATTAGTAGTCGGCATTATTTGAAAGTAGCAACCAGCGCTGTTTGGAGTCCAAATTGTCCAACAACCTAAAAGGGCAAAGACCTCGGGCTATTGGTCCTCAATAGCCACCGAAGAAATCAGCCACCACACAAAAATGGCCAGAATAACTTCAGGCTGAAGCATCCATTTAGAAGGCAGTGGCATTTTGAATGTCCATTTAGGAGAAATGATAAGTATATTGCGTAACAATTGAAAGCACTTTCATGATAGCTGCAACAGCTTTGGCCTGAAGCCTGTACTTGGGAATCGGCTAATGCTGATCAGAGACAGAACAAGAAAACACAAAAAAAGGAAAATACAATACAGACAGCTAGGGGCTAGAATCTTACTTAAACCTGGATTGCCATACTGGAATCATGGATAATAATTAAAATGAATTTATGGTAGACTGAATCATGTCGTAAATGTTAATGTGAGTCTAACACAATTTACTCATGTTTGGTAGTCAGGTCTTCACTGACAAAAACTAACGAATCACTTAGATAGTCGACAACAATACAAAATATAGTGAAAACACTACAAGATTCTCTCTCTGGAACAGGATTAAATTGCGTTACAATTAAGTTATCATATCAGCAAGTTGGGCAAGAACTGAACCAAATTTTTAGATTTGGAATATACAATTATTTGTTATAGTAGTAAATGAGATTTTAGCTGGTTTTGACTATAATTCCTACATATTAGAAAGCTTTTTAATGTTACTTTATACATTGTTTCTTAAACTGACTAATTTACACATATATTGAAGCAAGTATTTTTAACAACATATTTAAGACATACAAATAAAAATGAACTCAATATGGTACAAACCCTGTGGCATTTTAAAAAAACAGTAGATGAAAGAATATTTTTTCTGCATTAAGGATGTACATAGAAACAGAATTTAATACTAAATTTTGAAAAAAACAATTTTAAATCCACTTTGGTTTGTGTACAGCTAGTAATAAGATTAGAATGAAAGTTTCTGCTCATCAATCACTCATACCTAAATGCTGTTATAAAACTTTTTTTTTAGAATGTAGATATTTACACCTCCATTTTAAAGTGACAGAAAATAGACAAATTCCCATGATAGCATTTCAAACCACTATCAACTAACATCTGAAATCTCTCCCTGTATGTGGTACAAATGTTACAGGAATGACTCAAAATCTAGGCAGCTACCAGCACTAACCTCATAAATGTGCTTTAAATCCAGGCAGGAATATTAAATCAAATAGGCTTAATTCTTAACTTATGCAATTATCATTTGTCTGTTTTGGGTTTTAATGTACTTTTTCTTCTCTGCTTACAATGATGTGGTCGGTGGGTCAAAAAAACCATGGAACTCCTTGAATAACAGTATTCTAAGTGTAATCACCAACCCCACCTATGATCCTTACACAGCAGTGTAAGAAGGTGGTGAACCACCACTTTCTCAAGGACAATTAAGGGTGGGAAATAAATATCGGTCTACCCAGTGACACCAGAGCCCTGTGAATAGATGTAAAACAAAAATCAATGCTGCAATATGAAATATTTTACTTTACACTTCATTGTCAAGTGGCTCAGTTTGTGGCCTAGTCAACTGAGTCTGAAGACTATGCACTCGAGACATTACCTATGGAGGAGACTGATGGTGATTTCACTTCTGTTTATCTGCCAAAATAAGTGTTAAACAAGGAACAGCCTTTTCTCCACCTCCAATGCCATTCAGAAATCTCGAGAAGAAAATACCCCACCAATAACAGTATCACATTTCTCGGGAGGGAAGGACAACAAACATGACAGATACCCTTCTTACCCAGTCAGTTCAAAAGGTTGGATGGCTGGTATGCAATGCAGAGTGATGCCAACAGTGAAGGTTCAATTCTCTCAGTGACTGAGGTTACCATAGAGGTTCTGGCATTTCAACCTCGGCCCTCACCTGAGGTGTGGTGACCCTCCCAATTGGTGACAATAAATAAAACATTGGAGACTATTTTCCTTGAAAAAGAGAAGAGTGAGAAAAGATTTGATAAAGGGATTCCAAAGCATGAAGAGTCTGGGCTGAACAGGAAGGGAAAAGATTCTTCCATTGGTGGTAGGATTGAGAACCAAACGACACAGGTTTAAAGGGATTTGGCAAAAAAAAGTGGTGAAATATGGAAAATGTTTTCATGCAGCAAGTGGCTAAGATTTGGGATGCACTGCCGAAGGTGATGTTGGAAATAGCATCAATCTAGGCTGTCATCAATGAATTAGATCATTATTTGAAATGAAAAAAAAAAGCAAGGCTATGATGAAATGGCATAGGAGTGACACTTTGAGAGGACCAGTACAAACACGCCTTTTTCGGTGCTAGAATGACTAGATGATTTATGTAAATTTCTTTCTCTGGAAGTACCCGCTCCTTCACGAGCAGACAATGTCAACCCAAGGTTTTCATCCTTTGAAATGATAGTTACAATCTGAATATTAAATTTAAATTTAAAAACTCTGGTAATAATGTTAGAGCTGCCTTACAGCGAAGCCTATTGGGAGCTGGTATAATATAAAATACCCTCAATTTTCCACCTCTATCCTGGGTAAACCCTGTCTGCACATTTACGAAAATAGCAGTCAAGCATTATTTCAAAGTGGCAGCCTCCATTGCTGGACTCTTCAGTGCAACATGATCACCAATTATTTCTTATATTGATACTGCCACCGACACAAGAAATCAAAAATTTACTAATTTCCCTTTCCTGTCATTCATTCAGTCCAATATCATGATCTGCCCCTGTAAATTTCTTTGTCACAAGAGAAACCACTTCGCTAAGATTTACAATTATCACTGTTATAATCTCTGCATATTATAAATATCATTAATTTCAAGGCTGTTCCTGAAGTTTGCCACTTCTCACACTGATGGCAGCCCCTAACCCTTTATCGATTGACTTCCATGTCAAAGACCACCTTTCCCTCCTACTTTAATATCCATGTAAACTGGCTCTCTTGATGAAATTTTTGGGGTCTCATCTTTCTGCTTCTCCAAGACATTAAGAGATATTAATGTCTTGTATCATTCGCAATGAGCCTATTTCAAAGGCCAATTTATCTAAAATATACACCACATCTATTCTTTTCTCTTTTACTCCGAATTTTTATGCCTTCCCAGCTGTTTTTGATCAACTGTCCACCCATCTTCTCCCCTGCTCATACTCTCCACCTTCTCTTGATACAAGCTATTTTAATCATAATAATTGTTCAGTACTGCATAAAAGCAGAAATTTCTTCCACTTATGTACTGGGAAGATTGAAGCCATTTTTTCCAAACCCTGCTTCAAACTCTGTTTCCTGGCAAGTGAATCAATCAATCAGTCCCTTGGTAACAGTCTGAAACTAACACAGGCTGTTTGCAATCTAGATTTCATATGTGACTCTGTGTTGAGCTGCTGGTCACAGATTTGAACCACACTATGACTGATTTCTACGCTCATAACATTGCCCAACTTGGCTCCTGTCTTCGCTCATCTGCCTTAGAAACTCAGTAATGCCTTCCGCGGAACCTTCATCTGGTAAGATCATAGTGAGGGGCTCCTAGGGTTTCCTTTACTCCATCTACTTTTCTTTTCATTTTTGTTCCTTTTTCCCCTCTTTGCTCATTTCTTTTCTTTTTTTATTTTACTTCCCTCTTGTTGAAGAGCTCAGTCGCAGTGACATCGTTGCCAGCAGCGAGTGAGCCCAGCGATGACTCAAAATGAGCCCAGTGCAGTCTCTTCACGGTTGGCCAATGAGCTTAGCTCTTCTGCATCAACGAGGCGGCCATAGCACTGACTCACGCTTGCTGTGGCGGAAGCAAGTTTGGGTTCCCAGTAGTATCTATGACTAGCACAGATTCACAAAGTGGCAGTGGAGGTGAGTTTGGGGCCAGTACGAGACCCTATGGCATCAGCAGTGGTTGCATTGGTAAGGTGGGTCAGAAACAGACTCATGGCAGCTGCGGAGTTGAGTTTGGGCTGGTGCAATAACTGGTGGCATTAGTGGCAACTGCATTGAAGAGGTCCAGTGCAGATTCATAGTGGCAGGGCCATCAGTGAAGGCTGGATCGTGCCGAAGAGTGCCGACTCATTCCAGTGGTGCAGTGAATGGGACGTGTAGCTGGCAACTACGGCGCATGCCAGAACACTTATCAAGAATGATTGTAAAGTTGAACTTTTTTTTACTTTTCTGTGTTTAAAGATGTCACAAGAGAGTGGCAACACTTTACAACACTCTTCACTGTATTTTTTAACGAAATACAGGTGACAACAAACAAATAAAGTGTACCACTCCTTGTCTTAATTATTCTGATGTTTTCCTGATTGATGTCCCACATTGTGCCCTCCACAAACTTAAGATCATCCAAAGGATCCCATAACCTAACTCACATTAAGTTTCATTCCCCGAATATTTTTGTGCTTGCTGACCTGTTAAGCCTTTGAGTCAAGCATTATCTATATTTATACATTCTCATCCTTGTTTCAAATCACTCCATGGCCTCGGTGCTTCCTATGTCTGTAAGCTCAAGTCACATAGTCCTCCAAAAAATCTGTACTACTTTTATTCCAGACTCAAGAGAATCCCCAAGTTTAATTGCTGTGTCATTGCTGGCTGGGTCTCTAGTCATCTCAGTCTGATTTTGCTTCCCTATACAACTCTCTCTACCCATCTCCCCTCCTTTAATAGTTTTCCTTAAAATCTCCCTCTTGTACCAAGCTTTTTTTCATCTGATTGAAACCTTATGCAACTCAATGGCATGTTTAGTTTAATAATACTCCTTGAAGGATTGTCTGATGCTTTATAATGTTAAAGAACTATACAAACATATATTATTATAATACATACTTATTATAGAACATGTGCTCCTTTTTCTAACTACCAGGGCTACAAATATGTTTGAAAATTACACCTTGGTTTTTTCAAAGACATAACTTATATTTGCAGCCAGTAGCCTGATCTTATTATTCCCAAATACAAAAATTGGATCATCCTTCTTGAAGTTAGCAATGATGCCTTGGTTGACAGAAGGTAGAATGTATGATCCAGAGTCCCTTATTTTACCACATGTTATTAGATTGGATTTTATTAGACAGTTCATCAGTTGCAACTGAATCATTCATTTGCTCCTTATTTTCTCTATGCGTCTGAATTTTTCTTTCACCCATGGATACGGACGAAAGAAATATTTCAGTCTTGGGCTCAGTACTGTGAATTGGACACAGGAAAGAAGAAACAAATATACAGTTCCAGTAATTCACTAGTGTTCCTATCTCCAGGGCAATTACAAGCAGCTCACCTTTACCAAACTGTAACACAGAGCCCATAATAATTTGCATAATCTTGAAACATTGCAAGACAATGTTCTAAGACTGGATCTGCAGTCAGCCACACATTGTTACAGCCAGCAAGATTTATTTAGTACTGCCCAATTTTTCTAAACAAAAGGAGATATCAATTGCAATAAATAAGAATTGTGTCCAATATGCAGTAATGAATCTTACGCCCATGAAGTCAAATAAGTTGTCAGATTTCCAGACACTTACTAGAATTAATTCAAATTAAGCATTAAAAACTTTCAAAAATAAAACCTAAAGCTTGTTTTACAATGCTCTGGCTTTTTTTTCTGAAAAATTATCTGCCAGGGTGTCAAACTGCTAATGATATTATAACTACCTCTGGTAACTTAATCAAGAAACACAAATGAATTTAATTGATTCATGAAAATTATGCCTGAGGTCTTACAGTACTATCAGGGAACGGGATGCAATATGCAGCATGATACCTGGGAAATTAGTCCAAAAAATGAAATTGAAAATGGAGTTAATATTCCGTTGCAACATTCCAGAGATGAACCTATTAAAAGTAATAATAACATACACATCTTCAAAGCTGCTGCTTCCCTACGGCAAAAAAAAAAGCAGATAAAACAGAATATCATAGATGTATTTCTGAAGCACGAAATACAGAGTAAAGCCAGATTCCATTAAGAAAGTTTGGACTAGGTACAGTGCTTGACATTTTGAGCTTAATGCCAAGGCACTGGTTGAGGCAACACTGGGCGTGAAATTGATATTGCTGAGAAATCTAAATTAGAGATTTTCTAAGAACTAACATTAGGGGAAAACGTGCCATCATCAAACTGTCCTCCATAAGCCTATTGCCTCAGGCTCAAAACGAAGGTTATGGCCTATTATCTATCTACAGTAAAGAAGCTTTGGGTTAGACGAGAATGTAAGATAAAAGCAGGAAGCGAGAAGTAGCACTTGAAGTTTTTCTTTTACCCTTGTCAACAGGCCATCGGGATGTTGGACTAGCTGGACCTTGTTCACCTGCAATGACCAGGAAGCAAGCTATCAAAACTACTTTAATTGAATGACAGATGAATTTACAATGAAGGAATCCTTTGCAATGTGAAAACTACAGTGCATAAATTAACAGATTGGTCATTATGATCTGTTATGCAACTGGGAATATCTAAAGTGACTCAATAATATCCATTGTAATGACTGAATTTTAAAAAGACAAATATAGGTAAGCATATCTGAAAATGTTAGATCAGCATTACACATTAGTTCAAATAAACAGATTCTCAATGGCAAACCTTTGAATAATTTCTTGTAAACCTAAGTATTTTGGAAGGTGATTAATAACAAATATTTCTACTTGCTATTTATAAAATATGTTCAAAGGTCTGTACTCATCAGTGTTGAAATTATGAGAACTCACTTCTTTTACTTGAGGTTTTGTCAAGACATACATTACTATTTGCAAGATATTCGAAATTATGTGATTATCCAAACAAAACTAAAAGTGCTAAGAGATAATTAATACCTATGTACAATATTTGCACACATTTAAATAAGTTTACACATAAGTAGTGATTAGTTTAGAGACTATATCGAAAGGAAAGAAAATTAAGGACTGAATTTCAGGTATTATTAGAAATATTTTGTGTAATTTAAACCTTTCCTCCTCTTTTTGCCAAATTAAAATAAAAAAGACCGCTAAGCTGTTAATTGCATAAATTGGCCTCGCAGTGACATTCATTAAGCCTGTGTTTGAAGTAAAGTGGTCCATAGTTTCTCATGATGAAAACTACTTTAATTTCTCCTTTTCAACGACTCTTATGGCTTGCACTTAAGTAACTGCTGATAACTGCTTAAAAACAAATGCATACAATTTCTTTAAGTACTCCTTAAAAATATCCCTAAGGTCAGTGATAACACCTCTGAGGAAATAATCAATGCTTCCTTTGTCTTACTTTCTACCTTGCACATCACATAGACTTTATGACTTACCGAGATTTCTTGGTGTGCGCTTCCTGCGATCCCTGAATGCAGCACCTGACTGCAAGGCCTCCAGCAGGCTATCCATTACTCCCGTTTCATTACCCTCTACAGAAGTGAAACAAGAAAATTACTTCAATTTTGCAACATAAAAGTACATTATCTGCCAAGAATATTTCAGTCTGCATACTTCAAAAATCAAATACTTAACAAAGGTAGCTTAAATTAAATGGGAAATCACAAGATTAGACAAATGGGGTGTGCAAATTTGAACAAAATGCAGCAGTCAAAAATATTATTCCATGGCAGTTACTTTATTACTAAGCTCAACAATAATGGAAAATTTACCTTAATGGATATGTTTACGAAAAAAAATCAAACCAGAATTTTAGATGTCAACAAATCAGCACTTCAATAAACTCGATAAATACAACATTGCCAATCAGGGAAAAAAGATGTCTGTGGTATAAAATCATTAGATGTCAACTCCTTTATCGTAAAAGGTCGATGAAGCATTCCATTTTTATTTCTTTCTTTCACGTACTTTGACCCTCTTCCTATCATGATGAAAATTACATATTCTGTGTTCAGCTTGTAAACAAATAGCGGACAGACTATGGCATCACCTCAAAACATCTCAGCACATTTGAAATTTTGGAGAAGATTTATAGTTGAGGTTGTGGGTCAGGTTGTAAGTTTGCTCACTGAGCTGGTAGATTTGTTCTCAGACATTTCGTCACCATGCTCAGTAACATCACTGGTGAGCTTCCGACAAAGCGCTGGTGTTCTGTCCTGCTTGCGATTTGTGTGTCTTGGTCTGTTATGGTGGGTGATATCACTTCCGGTTCTTTGTCTGAGAGTTTGGCAAATGGGGTCCAAATCTATATGTTTGTGAATGGAGTTCCGGTTTGAATGCTAGGCTTCTAGGATTCCTGTGCATTTGGTTAGCCTGTCCCAGGATGGATGTATTCTCCCAGTCGAACAGATGTCCCTCTTCATCTGTGTGTACATGCATAGGAATTCCTGGAACATATCTACCAGCTCAGCGAGCAAACTTACAACCTGCTATCATAGCACAATTTGTAATGTTACTGTTTATCTTTCCTCAAGATCGGGCAGTCCACACAGTCTTTGTCAGAATGTGTCTTCAGTGACAAACAGCTATTTTCTTTGTAATTAACCCTGACTTTACAAATATCCCGCAAGAATGATACTGTTTTCTCAGGCAGGTTTGACAAATACATCTAATTTTAGTTCAACATGAATTTAGTCTGTAAATTGAAAAGAGAAATAAGCCCCAGCTACCATGAATGCAGGCTGCCTTCAAAAGATATAAAATTTACCAGATCTGTAAACGAATACACCACATCTAAAATATATATTACAGGTACTCTGGTTATGAAGAAATGAAGCAGACTTATAGTAGGGCTTGAAAAGAGCTTCAAATAAGTGAAAGGCAATATAATTGTAGGAAGCAGTTCTTCAGACAGAGCAGGCAAAACTTCTTCTGGAAAAAAAAGAGGAGCATGGGAGAAAGTTGAGAAGGAAAAGCTTGGAAAACATTTAAGAGATATGTTGATGTTAAAATGGGCAGATTTATAGAGCCCACATGGATAAATTAATTAGGGTGGAGTAAGTAGTCTTTTTCATCTGTAATTATCTTGTGTACAAGCATTTTTTTCCTCATTTATAAAGAATCTGGTTGCTATGGAAAAGAGCCTTACTTCAAACTGTCCTTCAGAACAATGAATTTGTTCTTACGACTGAAGGAGCACTTGGAATTAGATGGAAAGACAAGTTAATTTCCCTTGGAGTCCATTTGCTAATTGAATCTTGAGGTAAGTTTCCTCTGGGTAAGAATGTCCTCTGATATTTCATTCCTTGTCACATAGAGAAGATGGTGACTTGAAAAATAACAGTTACTAAACCATTTCATCAAAATAAAACTATTCAGTGATGTTCGGACAAAAAGAAAGATTTAAAATAGTAGTTTTATGCATTGATTAAAAATGTACAGTCCAAATCTCGATATTCTGAGGACATCGTTCCTTTAAAAAGATCCATTATTCCATCAAAATTAAGATACTCCATTAAAAACACCACAAAGGAGTCAAAGTATGGTTATTAAAAAAATATTCAGTGCACTGCGTCAAATTAAATCCATTGCAAAATAAAACAGCTTGGCTAAGCACAGTTATCCATGTGCTGATAAAATAAGCAATGAAGAAAACTTGGCAAAAATGCCTCAATTAATTTATTCAATATATGATAGGGGGCCTATTGTGGAAATGCTTTGAGAATCAACACGTTTTACCTGTGACAGCTGAAAAGTAAACATGCCAATTATCTTTCAAATTAAATAACAGTCGTGTTCAATTGAGAAGCAGAGCAAGGAACATTTACATTTTTTTATGATTAAAGTCCTGATTTTCACTGTTATGTACCAGGCCAACCCTTGTCAAAATATTTCAAGAAGGTAGCCCAGACCCTAACTTTTCTAGTTGTATCAAACAGGTGTACAGTGGATATTCCAGGAGTGATGTAGCTGGCCCAACCACTCAGTTTTAAACAAAACAGAAATTATTTACACAATACTGAATGAAACATGAACAAAAGAGAACCGAACTAAGAATAACAATCTATCTGAAAACCAAATTGACAGTATCACAACTTAATGATACTGTTCAAATACTTGCAACATGCCCATAATCAACCCCCTTGGGAAAAAAAAGTAAAATCAAACTCAGATACTTAGAGAGAGATATCAAAGAGAGAGAGAGATATCAAAAAGAGAGAGGGAGATATCAGAGAGAAAGAGATACGAAAGAGAGTGAGCGATCAGAGAGCGAGAGATATCAGAGGGAGGGAGATATCAGAGGGACATATCAGAGACAGAGAGAGAGACATCAGAGAGAGTGAGATCGCAGAAAGAGAGAGATATCAGAGGGAGGGAGATATCAGAGAGAGAGATCAGAGTGAGAGAGATCAGAGAGCGATATCAGAGAGGGAGAGAGCGATATCAGAGAGGGAGAGAGAGCGATATCAGAGAGGGAGAGCGCAATATCAGAGAGGGAGAGCGCAATATCAGAGAGGGAGAGCGCAATATCAGAGAGGGAGAGCGCAATATCAGAGAGGGAGAGCGCAATATCAGAGAGGGAGAGCGCAATATCAGAGAGGGAGAGCGCAATATCAGAGAGGGAGAGCGCAATATCAGAGAGGGAGAGCGCAATATCAGAGAGGGAGAGCGCAATATCAGAGAGGGAGAGCGCAATATCAGAGAGGGAGAGCGCAATATCAGAGAGGGAGAGCGCAATATCAGAGAGGGAGAGCGCAATATCAGAGAGGGAGAGCGCAATATCAGAGAGGGAGAGCGCAATATCAGAGAGGGAGAGCGCAATATCAGAGAGGGAGAGCGCAATATCAGAGAGGGAGAGCGCAATATCAGAGAGGGAGAGCGCAATATCAGAGAGGGAGAGCGCAATATCAGAGAGGGAGAGCGCAATATCAGAGAGGGAGAGCGCAATATCAGAGAGGGAGAGCGCAATATCAGAGAGGGAGAGCGCAATATCAGAGAGGGAGAGCGCAATATCAGAGAGGGAGAGCGCAATATCAGAGAGGGAGAGCGCAATATCAGAGAGGGAGAGCGCAATATCAGAGAGGGAGAGCGCAATATCAGAGAGGGAGAGCGCAATATCAGAGAGGGAGAGCGCAATATCAGAGAGGGAGAGCGCAATATCAGAGAGGGAGAGCGCAATATCAGAGAGGGAGAGCGCAATATCAGAGAGGGAGAGCGCAATATCAGAGAGGGAGAGCGCAATATCAGAGAGGGAGAGCGCAATATCAGAGAGGGAGAGCGCAATATCAGAGAGGGAGAGCGCAATATCAGAGAGGGAGAGCGCAATATCAGAGAGGGAGAGCGCAATATCAGAGAGGGAGAGCGCAATATCAGAGAGGGAGAGCGCAATATCAGAGAGGGAGAGCGCAATATCAGAGGGAGAGCGCAATATCAGAGAGGGAGAGCGCAATATCAGAGAGGGAGAGCGTGGAGAGGGAAGAGCATGCCTAATCTCAGTGCAGCCCGCTAGAAAACTGATGTGCACTTGTGGATATGCGGACAGGGAGGTTGTGATCCTTATCAGGAGGGAGCATTCAGTAGCCTCTGTGGGTGGGTGCATAAAGTACCATTTGGGTCAGTTAACTGTGGAAAAGATTGCTTGTAAATGCTGCAGAAACCCCTTGGAAACTTGTCAAGACCTGTCAACAAATGCCAATTTGTCCAGAATTGGGTAGTTGTCTAAAAATGCATGGCACTAACCAAAATATGAACTGGACCAGCCATATAAAAACTGTTGCATGTGAGAACAGTTCAAAAGCTAAGAGTTCTGTGTCGAGTAACTCACTTTCTGATTCCTTAACCAATGTCTGCTATCTGCAAAGCACAAGTCAAGACTGTAATACAATACTCGTCAATTGTCTACATCAGTGTAACTCAAACAGCACTCAAGAAGGTCAGCGCCATCCACGACAAGCAGCCTGCTTCACTGGTATCAATGTAACATCTTCAACATTTATTCCCTTGGCATCGAAACTCAGTCAGCAGTGTATACTATTAACAAGATGCTCTGCAGCAAGTCACTAACACTCTTTAGACAGCATCTTTCCAATAAAAATAATCTTTCAAACCCTAATCTCGACTGCCTACAATAAGAAGGACTGCTGATGTGAGGTGATACCATTATCTCCCAGTTCTCCTCCAAGCCACACATCATTCTAACTTGGAACTGTAACGCCATTCCTCAATTGTTGCTCAGTCAAAATCCTGGAATTTCCAATCTAGTGCAGCTAAATCACATGAATTGCAGAGACAGCTCACCAGCAGAGTGAACTGTTGTAGACATTGTTTATGATAAATGCTTTTGCCAATGTGAATATTGAAGATGCTAAATAAGGGGCTAATCAAGCAGACAACCTCTTCCTAGATGTTGCTAAGCTTCTTGAATATTGTTAGAGCTGCACCCTATCCAGGATATTCAAGGTGTTTGCAAAATGGGTGACGGAGGAAGGGGTGATTGATGGAAATTGGCACAGGGGCATGGGGAGTATTGTGGACTGACATGGACATTAGCTTGCATAGGCTGGTATCAGTGTGCTTGGGGAGTGAGAGGGAGTATTGGAGGTATGCTTTAAAGCTTCCACCTTTTCGAGACATAAGGTATCATCTTTGGACATTACTGCTGGAGACAAATCACCATCAGGGATTGTGAAAAGACATAGTTACACTTAAGACATGAATAAGCTTACTGGGACTTGCAAAGGCTTTTGGATAGTTTCTTGACAAACATGGTTTAAAAAGTTCACTGCTGCAATGTTTGAGAATGCCAGTTTATACCAGACCATTATAAAATTTGTTCAGCATGACTGATTCCCTAAATTATCATTTTCGCATGGGTGTTTACTGATGATATCCATACTTGCTTACTGAATAGAAATGTTCATTCATAAAAGTTTTTTTTAGGTACTTAAAGGAGTTGTTTATTGACATAAAGCTATAAGTGAATGTTTGTTCGCTAAGTCATTGAACACTTAAGTTAACTGCTTGATTTTGTCAGGAATTTGTTCTACCAATTTCAATATGTTTATTTTGCATCAAAGTGAGTGCACTTTTTCAATACTAACACGACCAATAAATTGATGAAGGTATTAATACATGAGACATTGAAGATGCTAGACAGATACCCCGAAAGGGATAAGGAGCCGAAGGAAATTAGAAAAAGACAGCACAGTTTCACAAAGGTTAAAAGTTTATTTAAAAAAAAAACTCGGGTGAATAGCCATGGTTACACCAATGGAGGTGTATAGATTAGAATTTAAACTTCTTTTTAGCTTTCAACACAAATGGAATAAGTATAGCTATGGATAATCATTTTAAAATCAACTGAAAGAAAGAAATATCACACCTTCCACTGCAAATGTTTCTCAGTAATGAAGCTGAAAGATACACTTAAATTATGAGTGAAGTCAGTTCTGACCATTTGAATTTGCTCATAATTATTAAGGTTTTACATCCTTATCCATGGTATGTGTTTGTCTAGCTTCCATTGAATACTAGACCAAGGGAAAGTGGTCTCACATTTCACAAAAAAGAATCAACCATCTCCATCTGCACTGGAATGAAGGGGCAGTAAATGAAACTTGAATGAGGAAATAAGTGCCAAACGTTTGTCACATTGTTCTCAGTTCCAGGAAGTGTGAATGAAATTAGGTTGTTGTGCCTTCTAATTTGCCTATAATGATCCCAGACCTTACGAGTATTAGGTCATAAGATGTAGGAACAGAAATAGGCCATTCAGCACATGAAGTGTGCTGTATTATTGGTGCACTACCTCAAATAATAGGAAGCAATAAAGTGATAATACTATAGAAACTTCTCAACTTCATAGAAATTTAATGCAATATATTTGGCATGCAACCGTGTGCTGGAATTGTGAAGCAAGCAGTTCCAAATTCAAAACACTGAATGCTTTTACAGTGAGAACTAAAATCTTCATGATCCATATGGTTTGCCATGATAAAGCAATGCTGATCAGGTCAAGTTCAGAAGTTTATAAGTATTTGACACAAAATACCCTGTTACATTTGACCCATTCTTAAAAGACAATGAATGGTCAGGGAATAATAAGGACAGAAAAGTCATTATTTTGGACTTAATATATGTAGAAATGAAGTGGAACCTAATAAAACAAATAAGCTAGTCAAAAGGAAAGACAATAGGAACTAATCAACCTTGACTGAAACTAATTGCAAGGAGTAGCTCAGTAGCAAAGTGGGATTTACAAAATACACATAGGGTATTTCCATTTAAACAACAGAGCAACTATGGCCATTCAGATGTTCGGCAATAGAGGCTTAAACTGCCACTTACAGTCTGTAGTTTTCCACTCATATTCTGCAATGGCAAAACAAACATTTGTCTTGCAATATACCTCCAATCAAATTTCAAAAGTAGCTTAATTAATCTACCACAGTAACAGAGTTTTGTTTGCTATGTTAAATCCTTTACTCATATGTTCTCTTATTCCTTGTTCCCTATTTAAGTGATTTTTACATCATTATTTTCAGTTTTTATTTCTCTAAACTCCCAAACAATTAGTTATTCTTTGATTTTCTTCCCTCTGTTTTTCAGATTATAGCTAAAAATGTCATAGAGTCATAGAGATGTCCTTCGGTCCAACCTGTCCATGCCATCCAGATATCCCAACCCAATCCACCCCCACCTGCCAGCACCCGCCCCATATCCCTCCAAACATTTCCTATACATATACTCATCCAATGTCTTTTAAATGTTACGATTGTACTCGCCTCCACCAATTCCTCTGGCAGCTCATTCCATACACGCACCACGCTCTGCGTGAAAAAGTTGTCCCTTAGGTCTCTTTTATATATTTCTCCTTTGACCCGAAACCTATGCCCTCTAGTTCTGGACTCTCTGACCCCAGGGAAAAAAGACTTTGTCTATTTATCCTATCCATGCCCCTCATACTTTTATAAACCTCTATAAGGTCACTCCTCAGCCTCCGACGCTCCAGGGGAAACAGCCCCAGCCTGTTCAGCCTCCCCCTATAGCTCAAATTGTCCAATCCTGTCAAAATCCTTGTAAATCTTTTCTGAACCCTTTCAAGTCTCACAACATCTTTCCGATAGGAAGGTGACGAGAATTGCATGCAATACTCCAAAAGTGGCCTAACCACAACATGACCTCCCAACTCCTGTGCTCAATAAGGAAAGAACTTTTTCAAAATACTTGTACTGCTCAAAAGTTGTACATTTTTTTCAGCATCCTGAAAGTCAGAATTCTGCAGATTAAGATGATTGCATGTGTCAATCTGGTGGATTTCAACACACTAAAACTGGAACAGTCTGTTGGCAAAGGCACACACTCGTCATTAGGTCAATGAGAGCGCATTTTGAGGTGACAGACTTATTCTTGGTGTGTTGAGGGTTAAAAGCTGATTGATTTCATTTTCTCTCTCTAGGAGAATTAGCACAAAGCACAGGAATATATGTTAAATAGATGTCTGCACATATTTTTTCAAATGGGTAAGACGATTTTGTTTTCAATGGGAGGGAAGCAAGCACAAATACTTTTTTCATTCAGATTAGGCACACCAGCACACTTCATTACCAGGATCAATTTTCAGTTCAGGACAAATGAGAAAATGTAAAATGTTTAAAAAAAACAAAACCAACTTGTTAGCTTAGCTGGCTGACAGAAACACTTTAATACAAAGCAGCAGTATGAAATTGGTCACCTGACGAGTAATAATATCAGAACTTCAAGGTGCAACCTGTATCAGTTAGGAGTTTGGAAAAGGAATCCCCTACTGAATGGTAAATATGGTTTCAACAAAAACAAGGAATTTCACAATGATCTTTAATATCAGTTGACACTGTGTTCTCACTTTTTGTTAGCTGTTAACTCAGTCACCTAAGCCTCAACAGGTTTGAACAAATTTCCTATTATTAATTTGTGTTCCTCAGTCTGAAATAGTTTTGCAACAATTATTGCAAAAGTATAATAACTTGCTTCCCAGTTACAGATTCTTAGTTTCAATTTGCAAAACATCAAATTCAGTCTACAAAATAGCAATTGTGCATCAATATTCATCAAATATGTTATTAACCTGAGAGCTGCTAATGGTGTTCAAACAACCCATTTATGCAGCTAAACTAACAAGGACCAAAAGATTAAAAGGACAAGACCATTTTGATTGCTCCATACAGACAGTAGCAAGAGATACGATGTGAGAGTTTGCTCGAAAATTGAAAGTTTTAATTTGAAACTTTGCTCATTTAAGAATGTAATATATTTATAAGTATCAAAAGAAAATTTCAGTCTTCATTATTTCTGCACTAACCTCCTCTCCAAACCTTCTTTGTTTTGGCTGACACTATGACAAAGTTTGTCTGAGTGCATCAGCTCTAATCAAAAGTTGCATCTGAAATGCTCACCTTTTCTCTCTGAGGTACTCAACAATTTGCTGTACTTTTCCAACATCTGAATATTGCATATTTAACAAAGTAATAAATCAATACATTACATAGCTAAAAATCACACAACCCCAGGCTATAGTCCAATAAGTTTAATTGGAAGCACACTAGCTTTCGGAGTGACGCTCCTTCATCAGGTGGTAGTGGAGGGCTCAATCCTAACACACAGAATTTATAGCAAAAATTTACAGTGTGATGTAACTGAAATTATACATTGAAAAATTGATTGTTAAGCCTTTCATTTGTTAGAATACAGTAATAGTTTCACTTCTTACATGTGTAAATCACAAAATCTTTGTAAAAAATAGTTGCATTCTCGGGTTAGCTGTTAACAATGGTGATAGCTAGACAATATGTTGAAGGTGTTGGCCCCCTGTGTTCTCTGTCTATGCCATGATGTTTAGATTGATTCTAATCTAAAAAGTGAGATAACGGAGATTTACATAAATTCATGCAGTTTTTGAGCTCAGAGTTCGACATGAATGCATGCAGCTTTTGAGCAAAGTACAATGTAACCCTGCAAGTACAAATTCACGCCACAAAATGTGTGTGCATGTGGGTCTTTGTCTGTCTGTCTGT